>NC_133649.1:239687802-239865303 GCF_009905375.1 Apium graveolens | reverse complement strand
AATATAATCCAGAACTTTTCTGCTATTTACTTTACATTACTGTTTATATCTTTTTCTTATTTGTTAGTTGAGTTATCCTCTAGGTATTTGTTGTTATTGTCTAACAAGCAAATAGGGGGAGATTGAAAGGCATATGTCATAGCCTACTCGTTTATTCGAGTATTTAACTCAACTCAAATAAGAATGTAATAAGTAAATAGTGGATCAAGCGTCAGAGAGATCTCACAAAGTAACATCTGTCAAAGAATAAAGAAACATTGTTCATCTGCAGACTTGAAGATTCACTGGAAGAAGTTCAAGAATTTGATCATGCCTCAGTGATATAAATCAAGATCGTGGATTTAATCAAGTGACAGAGATCTCGTCAAGGTATCATTTATTACAAGGATTCAATCAGAACAACAAAGTCAAGACATGAAGAAACGTCACGAAAGTTAGTCACTCATGAACCAGACAGTACATCGAGTGTCAGCATTGAAGTGACGGAATTGATTCATAAATCTCAAAGACTTTCAGAAGAATGGATGCTGCTCAGGGATAGTATTAATTCTCTATTAATTAATTAAGTCATATAATTTAATTAAGAGAATAAATTAAATCTGCAAGGATTAATTTATTGATTAATTGAATTAAATTGATTAATTAATTTAGAATTAATAATAAGGATTTTCAGAATGTTAATTGATTAAAATCTGTGATAATTCTAAAAAGACAACTGATTGAACTAGTATGACAATCGGTATGACAATTGATAGTCATACCGAATGTCTTGCTAATTCAGTTGATTGTATTGATAGAATTTTTAATTAGATTAAAATCAATTATGTATTCAGAAAAACAATTTCAATTGTACTACTATGACAATCGGTATGACAATTAATAGTCATACCGAAAGTCTTGCTAGTTCATTTTAATTGTCTTCCTAGCTCAAATAGATTGTCACACCAGTTCAACAACTTCGGCTGTGATTGATTAAAAGGAAGCAGAAGACAATATCAAAAAATAATTAATCAAAAACAGAGCAGCAAAAATACAGAACAAGAACACAGCAGAAAACAAGAGAAAATATTTCATCATTCATCTGCTTATTCAAGATCAAATATTCTAGTTTGTTAATGTTAAATCCAAACCACTAGAATTACTTATCTTGTTCTTGTATATCAATCTAGCGGATTAAAATCCCTAGAACTTAATCTCAAATCGCTTTTAGCATTTGATCTTTTAATTACAAAAATAGAAAAAGTTCATGTCGAATTTATTCTAAATTTGTAATAATTGATTTGAGATTAATCCCTTGTAATCGATACCGTAGTTGTAACACCTTTCAAGTTTAATAAAAGTATTATTTAACTTGAATTTTGTTTCACAATTTTATTCCGCATTTTATTCGACGAAACGGTATTGTTTGCATTCAACCCCCCCTTCTACAAACAAATTGGGACCTAACAGACCTTTCAGTCTTATTTAATTCAAGTTTGGTGGCAGTGGCCATGGGAGTTTTTGCAGATGAACATTCTATTAAGTCAAACTTCTTTAAAAGATCATAAATATATTTAGTTTGACTAATGAAAATTCCATCACTAACTTGTTTAACTTGTAAACCAAGAAAATAGGTTAGTTCTCCCATCAGGCTCATTTCATAATTACTTTGCATTAGCTTAGCAAACTTTTTACAAAGCTTATCATCTGTAGATCCAAATATTATGTCATCTACATAAATTTGAACAAGTATACTAGAGCCATTAACATTCCTAAAGAAGAGAGTTTTATCAACAGTACCTCTAGTGAAGTGATTCTCCAAAAGGAATTTTGATAAGGTTTCATACCAGGCTCTAGGTGCTTGCTTCAGTCCATAGAGTGCTTTCAACAGATAATACACATAGTCTAGAAAATTTGGATCTTCAAACCCTGGAGGTTGACTTATATAAACTTCTTCCTCCAATTTCCCATTTAGAAATGCACTCTTGACATCCATTTGATAGACTTTGAAATTGGCATGGGCTGCATAGGCTAGAAAAATTCTGATGGCTTCAAGTCTTGCAACAGGAGCATATGTCTCATCAAAATCTATTCCCTCTTGTTGAGAATAGCCTTTAGCAACCAATCTGGCTTTATTCCTTATGACAATGCCATTTTCATCCATCTTATTTCTGAATACCCATTTTGTGTCAATAGGACTCTTGGTTTTTGGTTTGGGTACCAGCTTCCAAACTCTGTTTCTCTCAAATTGGTTCAGCTCTTCCTGCATAGCTAATATCCAATCTGGATCCAATAAAGCTTCTTCCACTTTCTTAGGTTCCTCCTGAGATAGAAAACTACTATACAGACATTCATCTTGAGTAGCTTTTCTTGTTTGCACTTTAGATAATGCATCACCAATGATCAGTTCAAAGGGATGATTCTTGGTCCATTTCCTTTGAGGTGGAAGATATACTCTAGATGAGGTGGCCTCAGTAATGTCATGATGTGAGACAGAGTGTTGATTAGTTGAAACTCCCCCTGATTTGTTGGTCCTTTGCAGGGAACTTGGAGTTTTATCAACTGATGATGTAAATCGATTATCCGTTGATGAACTATGATCAACGGATGCTTCATTTTGTACTTCAACGGATGATGCACTATGTCTTTCAACGGATACTGCATTGCCTCTATCAATGGATGCAGAATTTTGTGCATTATCCAAGGGCATGTTTTGAATCCCTTTTGAAGTGTCATCTCCATCAGTCTCTTCTTCACTATCATCACAATATATCTCAATGTTGTCAAATTTGAGTCTCTCATTGTGTCCCTCATCTGTTAGTCCATCAATCTTTTTATCATCAAACACAACATGCACAGATTCCATAACAATGTTGGTTCTTAGATTGTAGACCCTATAAGATTTTCCAGCTGAGTAACCAACAAATATCCCTTCATCAGTCTTTGCATCAAACTTCCCTTTATGGTCAGATTGATTTCTCAGTATAAAGCATTTACATCCAAAGACATGAAGAAAGTTTAGAGTTGGTTTTCTTCTCTTGAACAACTGATAAGGAGTCATGCCTTTAGCTTGATTGATCAAAGAAATATTCTGAGTGTAGCAGGCACAATTAACAGCTTCAGCCCAGAAATATGTTGGTAACTTTGATTCTTCAAGCATTGTTCTAGCAGCCTCAATTAAAGATCTGTTCTTTCTTTCAACTACCCCATTTTGCTGAGGTGTTCTTGGAGCTGAGAACTCATGCATGATTCCATTTTCTTCACAGAACAGCCTCATTGTCAAATTCTTGAACTCAGTTCCATTGTCACTCCTGATATTCCTAACCTTCAAGTCAGGATGATTATTGAATTGCCTGATGTGATTGATAATGATTTCACTTGCTTCATCCTTTGATCCAAGAAAATAGACCCATGAAAACTTTGAGAAATCATCTACAATCACTAAGCAATATCTTTTTCTTGCAATTGACAATACATTGACTGGTCCAAACAAATCCATATGTAGCAGCTATAATGGTTCATCAATTGTTGTTTCAAGCTTCTTTTTGAATGATGCTTTCCTTTGTTTGCCTTTCTGACAAGCATCACACAAACCATCCCTTGAGAATTCAACAAGAGGAATTCCTCTAACTAAGTCCTTTTTGACTAGATCATTCATTGTCTTGAAATTCAAATGGGATAGCTTCTTGTGCCATAGCCAACTTTCAACTGGACTTGCTTTGCTGAAGAGAAAAGTAATAGATTCTGCATCAGTAGAGTTGAAGTCAGCTAAGTACACATTTCCTTTTCTAACTCCAGTTAGAACCACTTTGTTGTCTTTCTTACTGGTGACAACACAGGCTTCAGAATTGAAGGAAATTGTATTCCCTCTATCACATAGTTGACTGATGCTCAGTAAGTTGTGCTTGAGACCATCAACTAATGCAACTTCATCAATGATGACATTCCTTGTTGAAATCAAGCCATATCCCATAGTAAACCCTTTGCTATCATCTCCAAAGGTTATGCTAGGGCCAGCTCTCTCCTTAAATTCTGTGAGCAGGGAGAAATCTCATGTCATGTGTCTTGAACAGCCACTGTCCAAGTACCATAGATTTCTTCTGTTTCCCTGCATACCATTAAATCAATCAAGTTGATTTTGGTACCCAAGTTTCCTTGGGTCCATTCATGTTAGCCTTTCTCCTAGACTTCATTCCTCCTGCATCTTTAGACTTAGGTAACTTTGAGTCAACCTTGATCTTAGATGTAGTTGGTTGAGGTGTAGGGTTAGTCACAGAATCATTTAGCACATTTGGAATTTGATAAGGCATGGATTGTGCAAACATGTTATTCCACATTGGCATATTGTATGGCATTTGAGACATACTAAATGCAGCAAGATAAGGATTGTTAAAATATGGCATGTTTGCAAAATGTGCATAAGAATTCTGTTGAGACATAACAGGCATAGCATGCAGAGGTGATGCAGACATATTAGGCATGGAAGAGGGTACAGGTATGGGAGTTTTCTTAATAGATTTGCAATTAGCAGATAGATGATTAACACTATTACAATGCACACAGCTTTTTCTAGGAGCATACTTATCAGGTGTGTAATTGTTATGTTTGTTAACCCCTACCTTCCCATTTCTATTAGATTTCCTTTTAGTTTCCTTTTTATCCTCAACCACTTTGAGCCTATTCTTTAACTGTTCTAAGGTCATGTGTCCTATATTCACCTTACTGAAATCTTTGGATGTGCTTGCTTCTTCTTTGATAAAGTTCTTGGAAGTTGAACCAAACTTTTTGTTGAGTTTCTTTAGTTTTTCACTGTTAGAAACATCTGCCTGTTTTAATTGAGGAACCTTCAACGTATGCTCCTTTTCTTCCTTCAACGGATAATTTTCATCATCCGTTGATTCCACATCCGTTGACAGCCCATCAATTAATTCCATTTTCTTTTTGTTTTTATCCCAGGCAGTCTCACAAAATGATTCAATTCCTTGAACCTTGACAATTTGAGCACTAACATCCCTAGATGTCTTCCAGGCTTTAATCACCTCTTGCTCTCTCTCTAATTGATTAGAAAGTATTTCTACTTTCTTAACAGATTCAGCTAGTTCATTTCAACAGATATACAATGTAGCTTAGTTTTCTCTAGGTCAATCAACTTATCTTCTAACACAGCATTTCTATTACTTAAAAACAGATTGTTCTCTTTAATCCTACTATTTTCTTTAGCAAGAGATTTAAGAGACACACGCAAGTGATACAATTCAGTAGACATGTCATTAAAAACATCATTGCACTCTTCTTTAGTAAGCTGTGTTAAATCAGTAGTGATTACCTGGTTGCTTGATGAACTAACTTCATTTTCCTCAGAATCAGCCATGAGAGCCAAGTTGACATATTCCACATCTTCATCCTCTTCTTCTCCATCAGCTGCCCAGTCTTTTTCTTGAGTAATGAAAGCCTTCTCCTTTTGCTTGAGCAGATCAAAATATTTCTTTTTGTAATCTACTTGGTCAAATTTCTTCTTTTCAGAAGTTGGCTTTCTGCACTCACTTGCAAAGTGTCCACTTATACCACAATTGAAACACTTGAACTTGGATTTGTCCACCATGTTCTTATGAGGTTTATTGGCTCTAGTGTTTTTCTTAAATTTCATCTTTGCAAATCTTCTAGACAGAAATGCAAGATGCTCATCAATACCATCAGAGTCATCTTGGCTGGAGTTGTCTTCATTCTCAGCAACTTGCTCCTTACCCTTGCTTGATTCTGATTTGCTTGTGCCATCTTTGGAGTTTAATGTTGATCTCACAGTTTCTTGTCTGCATTCTTTCTCATTTTCAGCTACCAAGGCAACTGAACCTCCTTTCTTTCTTCCCTTCTCCAATACCTCATCCTGTTCCAGCTCTAGTTCATAAGTCTTCAAGATTCCATATAATCTTTCAAGAGTGAAGTCCTTATAATCTTGAGAGTTTCTCAAGGAGACAGTCATGGGTTTCCATTCCTTTGGCAAAGATCTTAAAAATTTAAGATTTGAATCCTTCACCTGGTACACTCTACCATACAGCTTCAGTCCATTCAACAGCTTTTGGAATTTATTGAATGTGTCATTTAAAGATTCATTTTCTTCAAAATGAAAGTACTCATACTGTTGAATGAGAAGCTGCATTTTGTTTTCTTTTACTTGTTCTGTACCTTCACACAGTAGCTGAACTGTGTCCCAAACCTCTTTGGCAGTTGTGCAATTTATCACATTATCAAACATATCCTTGTCAAGACCATTAAACAAAATGTTCATAGCCTTCTTATCCTTGTGGACTTCTTCTGTGTCTTCCATTGTCCATTCTGCTCTAGGTTTTGGAATGGATTGACCAACAACAATTGTGGCTGTAGCAACTGTGGCTACTTTGTGGGGAATGTGAGGACCATTCTCAATGCAGTTTACATAACCTTCATCTTGGGAGAGTAGATGAAGGTGCATTTTCACCTTCCAATGGTGATAACTGTCTTTGTCAAGAACTGGGATCTTTACTCCAATATCCTTCTTACTCATCTTTGTTAGTTTCCAAGAACTTTAAACTCTTTGTGTGTCAAGAGCCTGCTCTGATACCAATTGTTATTCCTAGTGGACTAACAATGAGATTTACAGAAGGGGGGTTGAATGTAAATCTCAAAACTTTTTCAAGTTTTGAGTAGTTTCAAAGGCTGTGAGTTTAAGATAAACAAGTGTGTGAATTGCTTTAAGCTAATACAGACAGATATATATTCAAGCACAAAAGTACAGAACACAACAGACCTTAAAAACTTTTCTGGTGGATTTGTTGTTCCACCAGAGATGGTATTTCAGAAAATCTGTGATTCAAGAAGTTGATCACAGCTGCATCCTAGTACAAACTAGATGATTTTTCTCTCAAGATTTTTCTAAACAGCTCTGGAAAAATTCTTTTTTTTCTAATTACTAGCTTCTACTTGGTTTATATAACACCAAGTTTTTACAAGTGAAGACAAAGATAAAAAGTACAATAATAAAATAAGTTCTCCACTTGTTTCTTCTCCATTTTACTCCAGTGCATTGTTGACTATTGCCTCTTTATACTAGAGTAGAACGACTGCTTTTTCTGATGTTCCTGAAATAGGCTACCACATCTCAGTTGTCTCTGTCAACCCATGTGCCTCTGTTTGTAGGTACAACTACCACTTGTCAACTGCTATTTAACAGAACATCCGTTGAAGCCTTCATCCATTGATGGCTTTATCCGTTGATGTGTTAGCAGTTGAAGCTCTATCCGTTGATTCACTCATCCGTTGATGCACTCATCCGTTGAAGCTTTAGAGACATCCGTTGAAGCTTTAGAGACATCCGTTGAAGCTTTGTTTCTCATCCGTTGAAGGTCTTTAAGTTATCCGTTGACACCATTTCATTTATACAAAATTACAAGGCATGAAATATTTACAATTGGCCTTCCTATCTGCATATCCTCTAGTAGTCAACATGACTTATAATTTCCCTCAACATTTAAGAATTATATCTCAAATTCAGAGACTGAAATGTGCTACAACACTAGACTTATTTCTAAGTAAAGCTACACCATCAACGGATAGCCAAAGTGGTCTTATCCGTTGAGGCTACAAACACTAGATTTCTACTTAAGTGTTTTGTTAAACATATCATCAAACTAATGCACATATATTCCTAACACTGCGAGAACGAACCCAGAAGTGATTGCAAGACCAAGTCTTGGCTCAGCTCCCCATCCATGGCAAAACCAAGTTGTCCAAGACGTTCAATCAAATTGATCATCTTAAGTACATGGTCATTCATAGATGATCCCTCAGACATCCTACAACCGAACAGCTCCTTCGATATCTCATATCGAGCTGTCCTCCCTGCCACATCATACAACTCTTGTAGATGCATAAGGATAGTATGAGCATCCATATGCTCATGCTGCTTCTGTAGCTCAATGTTCATGGAAGCTAGCATGATGCATTGAGCAACATTTGCATCATCTATCCACTTACGATACACAACATGTTCATCATTATGTGCATCGCTAGCAGGTTCAGTAGGCTTAGGTGAGTCAAGCACATATTCCAGCTTCTCAACCCTGAGAACAATTCTCAAGTTTCGAAGCCAGTCAGCAAAATTAGGACCAGTCAACTTGTGAACATCTAGTATACTCCGGAGTGATAGTGCAGAAGACATAACGTATATAGTAAATTTGTAAATGATGAACACATAACAACACTTAGCAAATATTCAATTTCATTTCAAAACACTATATGAATCGGGTCTTTATTCATAAGTGGCTCCCACTAGTTTATCTAAATTATATAACCCCCTTAAGTGAAAAATTAAGCATTCATAATGCTAGTGGGAATAGGGATCCTACATTCCATCACACAACCTCGGCTGTAGCACGAAACGTCATGTGATGTTCAATAGGCAGACAACTCTTGTCAATTACATCTTATGTTATACCCTAATAAAACTTTAGCCTCTTGAATAATTGAGTCACGGCTGTAGCACGACATACTCAATATTCTAAGTCAAGTCTAATCCAATATTTTGTACAATTGAATCAGTCTCCAACGACCCACGGCTGCAGCACGTAACGCCCTTTAGATTCTAATTCAATGTACACATCTCTATGTAATAGACAAGTATTTCTTATTTCGAAATCAAAGCCCTCGGCTGTAGTACGAAACGACAATGATTTAAAAATAAGAACTACTTTTTACCATATTGGAAGGCTTTGACCGACACAAGCCCGTTGTATCATTGGCCAATTACTACTTGATATAATTTAATTTTAGAGGGATTATATTATGTTACAATCATAATCATATTATAAAGATATTCTTCCTTTTGAATTAAATATTTCAAATCAATAATCGATAATCAGATGATTCCCAGATCGGGGGAGCATTGTCAAGAGGCGTCAATTAATACCCCTTTCTTACAGATAGAAATCTGCTTTTGACAGAATCATCCTTTCTCTCAATATTGAAAAATTCATATTTAATTACGTGTTTCATAAACACAAGAATCTCATGATTGTATTCATAATATTATAGTTAAGGCAAGAAACGATTCCTATTCTAGATTTTCTAGAGCACGCCTTATATTGATTTAAGTTCACCTAAATCTATCATCGCATGGTAAACATAGGCATATATCTCATATATAAAAATAAATAAACAAGTAAGCATGCAAGCAATATCATATCAAACATTGATATAATGATGTATGAATTTATTATAACATTTAAAAGCAATTAAAATAATTAAAACATGCTTTAAAACACTTTCGGGAATATAAAAAGTTCAAAACTTTTATATAAAAAAAATTAGACCACTCCATTAGATCCGTCTCAGAAAAACGAATCCAACGATATATTGCACGCCCAAAACGGAGTTACGAAACTCCCAGAAATCAAATTAAAAAAATAGATGGGCTGTAACGCATTACAGGAACGCGTTACAAGCCCTGAAACGCATTCCTGTAATGCGTTACAACCCTTTTAAGCCATTAAAATGTGTAACGCATTCCGTGAATGCGCCACAGGGTGTAACGCATTCCCGGAATGCGCGACACCCCCTTCCCCGCGTGCGCTGCATGCGCCTGCAGCAGCCGACACAGATTTTTTTTTGTTTCTTTCTCTTCTGCGCCATGGGACACCGTGCCCATCAATATCAGTGAGCAGAACTTATTCTTTAATTCCCAGCAGCATACAACATATATATATACATAAAAAAATTACATATATATTTATACATATTTAATTACGAATTTAAATTAAAACAACTTCAAAAATCATAATAATTAATCCACACATCAGAAAATTATGAAAAAAATACCCAGACAATCTACAACAGTTGTAGAACCCAGATCTATAGTCAAAAAAATTTTGAAAAACAATTTCTAATCAATCATAATTAATCCATGATATAACTTGCTAAAATCATAATAAATTCATACAAGATCATAAAATTCTGAAATTTTTATCACAGATCTACATGCATACAACCTAAGCTCTAATACCATTGTAGGATTTTATACATCATAGAAGCATGGTAAAACATTTTCTTAATATAAAATCCATATAATCGCATACAAATCGTGAATAAATCGAGGGATCGATTACTAACCTTTAATAGCGATCCAAGAACGATGAACGGAGATCCCTAGCAGCTGCTCCTCAAGTATGAAGCACTCCACCGGTATCCACCAAGAGATCAAAATAATGGAGGGAGGAAGAGATTGAGGGAATTAGTTGCCTCCTTTTCTTTTCTACTTTAGAATTAGGGTTTTTTTATTTGGGTTGAGGCAAATAGGGTTTATAATAATATATTTATAGGTAAAATTTTCAGCTGAAAATTTTCCCATAAAATATTATTATTATTAACCCTTTAATTGATTATTCTTATTAACCAATTAACTAATAATTAAAACACCTTTTAATCATTAATCCCTTTTCTAAACACTTTAGAAAAATAATTCTCTCACTAGATTTAATTTCCAAAATTAAATTCTTAATTAATAATATTAAGAACTTTTCTTAATTAATTTATAATTAATTAAATCTCATTTAATCAATTATTAAATTTGCTAATTAATTATTTATTTCAAAAATAAATAATTACCAGCCATTATTAATTAATTCCTCCACCATTAAATCAATCTCTTTTATGGTGTGACCCTGTAGGTTCAATATTAAGCCGGTAGTAGAAATAAATAATAATAAAACTATTTTATCATTATTTATATAAATTCTCTAATTCATTAAATATGATTAATTAATAAATTAATCATATTTATTCTACATCGTGAGTGATACTTCTCAGCACATCGTGACTATCCGGATAATACGAATTCACTGCTTAGAATACCAAGAACCTATTTAGTGAATAGTTACCGTACAATTAATTCCTTCTACCGTGCAATGTCATGATTAAATACAAGGCATGAAACTCGTGTCAAGCCTATCTTATTTAATCATATGCTTTCCCATTCACTATGCTTAGTTCTAATTAATGTGAATTAGAAACTCCTTTCTAATTTCATTCACTCTGGCCAGAGATTCCTGAACTAGCATAAGTGGATCAGCATTGAACATTCTCTTCCTTCACTGGAAGGGGTAGATCCTTTCTTGATCATACACTATCTTCGTGTACAAATTACTACACCCAGTAGAGCCCTTATTATTATCCCTAGAGACTAAGAACTAAACCAAAGTATAGTTCAGTGTACACAAGATGACTATGATGACCTCAAGTCTAAGGATACTTGTACAACTATCACTATGTGAACATCTGCTGACACGTGAGTGAACTCCATCAGTTGTTCAGCTGTGTGAGTCTTGTTCAGTGAACTTATTCTATAATAAGCACCTATATACTAGCTATAGTGTCACCACACAAATGTCTATGAGAACAGACATCCTTCATAATGAAGCAAGCATAGTATGTACCGATCTTTACGGATTACTAATTACCAGTTAGTAATCCTACGACCAGGAAATATTTAAGTTCAGAGTTATCATCTTTTAGGTCTCATTATTATGATCTCATCATAATCCATAAAAAGCTTTACTCTAAACTATGGTATATCTTATTTAAACACTTAAATAGATAAAGCCCGCAATAAAACCAAAATAAGTCTTTTATTAATATCAATAAAATCAAAACAGATTACATAAAAGTTATTCCTAAATCATCATACATGATTGGACTTAGGACACATCTCTTTCATATGTTGTAGGCCAACAACGGATGAGATAGAAGTATTTGCAAGTCTCTATTTATAATCCCATTTGGTCTGTCGAAAATGCTCAGCATCAGTACTGTAAGAAGAAGGATTTTTGTTGAAGTGTAAAGAAGAACCAATATTGGACTTCTTATATGCAACAATTGCAGTCCTAAGCTGAGCAGTGTTAGAATCATCCTTATCACTGTCATTATCAAAATAAGACAAACCCTCTGAAGAATTTGCAGAATTAGGCAGAATTGCCTTGCCTTTACAGAAATCCTTTGCAATAGGTGCCTGTGGCTGATGAGATCCTGAAACAGAAACATAGTAACACCTAAATCTCTCTTTTCTTTTCAAGTGATCTCATCACTTCTCACATAATATATTACTGTTAAGAGTAATATGGTTCTCACAGAAGAAACTTTATAAGTAAGAGAAAAAAAACTTATTAGATTCTTGTCTCAAAGCTACCTCTCCTTTTGCCAGTACAGGAGACTGCCACTCAAAAAATTAATTTTCTCGCATGATATTTTCACACAGTCTCACCAAAAAGGCTCAATCACATAATTAGCAAAGAAATAAGAGATGGCTAAGAAGAGTAGTATGTTTGTCATATAAATAGAGGTAACCTCAAAGAAGAGACTATTTATAATCATACAAACATGAGAACATATGAAAAATATAACAATACCCGAAGGTGAGTCCTCAAGTGGAGGTGATGATAGTGGAGGAACAAACAGCATATCAGGATGCTTTTGCAAACTAGAAATCAGTAGGGCATCAGCAATAGTAGCTAGCTCAGTTGAAAGATGTAACTCAATAGGAGCTGTTGTAACATCAGGATTTGACCTGTCAAGAGGAGGTGAGAGACCAGCATCAGTACTTTGAACTAATGGTTCTTGTGGAGTCTGAGAAATGTGAGCTGCTTCAGCAATGCTTAGTGAAGGTTCTTGTGTGCTCTTCTCAAAAATAGGATCATTGATGATTACATCCACCTTTGATAGTACCTCCTGATGAACTTTCTTTTCCTGTAGTAGTTGAACAGAGTCAATAAGAAGATCACTCTGAGCAATATCAACAATGATTTGTGTAGCCTCTTTATCAGCATCTTCCCTTTGAGAAGATGGTTCTTGTGTGACTGAATGTGTTGCAGTTGCTAAATCCATTTGAGACTTAGGTTCTTATGTACAGACATCCTTGGCAGGAGACTGAGTCTTTTTCTTCTTTCTGATGTACCCAACTACTTTTTCACTTTTTCTTTTCAACTTGCTCTTTTTAGTTGTCTTGAGCACAATAATTGCTTTGATCACTGGAAGCTTGTCGAGCAGAGCACTAGCATCAGTAGTTAGCTCCCTGGTTCCACTAGTTTCAACAGAATCATCAGGATGTTTAACAGTAGATTTCTTGGTTTTCGACAAAGACCCTATTGGCATCTGATCATCGGAGTTAGAATCATCTTGTATGATCAGTCTTCTTTTCCAGACTGGAAAATAGTCTTCTTTCTTCCCACTCTCACTCAGTAAGGCTTGTTTAGCTTTCTATCCAGATGTGACAGATTTCTTAACTAGCCTTTTCTTTGTTACAACTGATGTCTTTTGAGAGACAGCAGAGGAGGCTAATTTAGAAGCTGGGTGTGTTTGCTGTTTGGAAGAAGAAATGCCTGGGTTAGAAATAAGATGGGTAGTTTCTTGATTCTTAGCATCAGGATTTGCAGGCACTTGTGTAGGAGTAGGTCTATTTATTAACAGAAATTGCCTGACCTCTCTAGGAAGAAAGGGAGGTCCTAAAAATTTATTCTTTTCATCCCTTTTAATATGATCAGTGATTGCTTTTTCAGAAATTTGAAAAACAGGAAGTAATTCATCATCATCAAAAATAGCATTAGGGCATAGAAAATTGAAAATCAGTTGTAGAAATCTAGTATACCCTATAACTCCTGATGCATCTGATCTCCTAGCAATTATGAATTGCAGTATTGTATTACTATAATCAAAATTACCAGAGTAAAGAAGAGAGTACCCAATTTTCAGGAAAGTGGATGGAAGAGCATAAAAATTTGTTGTTTTGTTCAAGAAACACCTACTGATGCAATCAAAGAAAAAGTTCCATTCTCTTTTCAATTTAGTCCTTGCCAGTTTTCCAATAGTTGTGATTTCTCCTTTATAGCCTAAAGTCCTTAGCATATCAAAAAGCTGCTCAGTGGTATGAGTATCAGGAGCACCATCAAGGGCAGGTAGTCTCAAAGCTTGAAGCAGAACATCAACATCAACCTCATACCTGTGGCCCTTATACTCAAAAGAAAAGCCAATATTTGTTGTATTAACCAAAACTGTATTCCATACCTGCATTAAAGCCCTATATGACACCTTGATAGGATTCGTAAGAGCATACCCAATTGGACATTGGAGTAGAAAATCCTAAACATCCTGACTATGTTTATAGGCTTGACAACTCTTCTTACATAGCTATGACCCAGTCTGCATCCTTTAGTGCATCTTCTACTTTTTTTGGTTCTTTTTTTGAAAGTAGATTATGATAAAGACATTCATTTTGAGTTGTACTCCTTGTCTATACACCTTCATCAGGATTTCCAATAATCAGATCAGGATTATGATCTTTGGTCCATTTTTCTAGCATGAGGAAATATTCTTCTGGAGCTAAATGCTCCCCCTGAATCATGTACCTCATCAAATGCATTTGAGGGTCCCCCTGAGTCAGTGCTGTTATCTCCTAATAAAGTATTAACACTTGATTCATGCTCTCTTGATATTGTATCGGCATTAGATTATGTTTGATCAGATTTGGAAGAACCTTGAGTTGATTCTTCTGTGTTGGTACCATCAGTTGAACCTTGCTATTGCTCCCCCTCAACATATGTAGGTTCATCAGTACATTGATCATCTTCAGGATCTGAATGAGTATCATGACTTAGATCATCAGTGATTGATGATTTATTAGAGTCTGATGCAGAGTCCAGCAGTGCATTTTCATTCTCAAAAATCAATCTTTCATGAGAGTCTCCTTCAAATCCAGGAATCTTTCTATCATCAAAAGACACATTGATGGATATAACTATAGTATTTATTCTCAGATTGAAAACTTTATATGCTCTTGATGGTGCATATCCAACAAAGATTCCTTTATCAGCTTTTGATTCAAATTTTCCTAGCTAATCAGTGTGAGTCCTTAGAACAAAGCACTTACATCCAAATATATGGAGATGTTTCAGACTTGGCTTTTTTCTTATAACAACTGATAAGGAGTTACACCATGTCTGTTTATTAGAGTGATGTTCTGAGTGTAACAGGCTGTGTTTACTACTTCAACCCAGAAGTAAGTGCGTAACTTGGCTTCTTCTAGCAGAGTTCTACCAGTTTCAATCAAGGTTCTGTTTTTCCTCTAAATATCACCATTTTGTTGAGGTGTACCAGGAGCTGAGAATTGCTGTTGTATACCCTTGTACTTGCAAACTTCCTCCATCTTTGAATTCTTGAACTCAGTTCCATTATCACTTCTCAGAATTTTCACTTTGAAATTTGTTCCATTTTCAATTTGCTTTACATGATCCAGAAGAATTTCCGGAGTTTCATCCTTCATGTGTAGAAAATAAAACCAGGCATATCTAGTGAAATCATCAACAATTACAAGTGTGCACCTTTTCTTTTGATTGACATTATGTTCACTGGTCCAAAGAGATCCAAGTGTAACATGTGATATGGTTCATTGATGGAGAATTCTGTTTTGCTTTTGAAGCATACTCTTCTTTGTTTGGACTTTTGGCAGGCGTCATAAAGACCATCAAATGAATATAGCATATTTGGTAGTCCTCTCACTAGCTCCTTCTTGGAAAGTTCATTTATAGAATTGAAGTTGAGATGTGAGAGCTTCTTGTGCCAATTCCAGCTTTCATCTACTGATGCCTTAGAGATAAGCCAAGTAGCTTCCTTCTCAAGACTTTCATGCAGCCTTGCTTCATATATGTTATCATGTCTACATCCTTTCAAGAAAACTTTCTTTGTTTTGATGTGAACAACCTCACAGTGAGAGTCATAGAACACCACATGGTAGCCTTTGTCAGTGATCTGACTGATGCTCAATAGATTATGTTTCAATCCTTCCACCAAAGCCACATTTTCTATTACCACCTTTCCAATTATCAAGTTGCCATATCCCAGAGTGTGTTCAATGTTTCCATCCCCATAAAATACATCTGGGCCAGCCTTCCTCTCAAATTCTGACAGCAGGGTTTTATTTCAAGTCATGTGTCCAGAACATCCACTTTCCAAGATAAAAATGATTTTCCTATTACCCTGCAATCAGTGAGATGATTAATTAGAAGGATTTTTAAGGACCCACACTTGTTGGGACGTTATTTTGAACAACTTAAGTTTCTGTGATTCAGAATCAATTCTGATAAGTTTTTCTTTGATATAATTTGTCTTATCAGAAGCAGATTTAGTAGAACTTGCATAATTGAACACATAAGCAGTTTTATTAAATTTAGGCAAGGGTTCATAGAAATTGTGATACAGCTGATTTTAAGAACTATAAGTGTAAATTGAATGCCAACTACTACCACAATGAAAACAAGGATTTTGTGGTTTGTAAAATGATAATCTACCCCTAACATCAGACTCAGGAATAGCAGATTTTTTTTTCTTACTCATCCTACAATCAATAGCAAGATGATTAGTATTTCCACAGTTAAAACAAGGAGCATTGGGAGCAACCTTATACTTGGAATCTTTAAACACACCTTGCTTACCATTCCTGTTTCTTTTTGGACTTTTTATCTGAGGTTTATCAGTAACTTCAGATAATTTCTTTTTCAGTTATCCTCTAGACAAAAGTCCTATATTCTTTTCTTTCTTGACAGTCTTAATGGTTTCTTTGTTTTCCTCACTTTGATTTTTATCATTTACTTTATTTTCCTGATACGTAGATGTTGAACCCTTTTTAAAGGTTAATTTTGGTTCATTGTTTTCTGAAGAGATAAATTTAACAGGAGTCTTAAGGGTAATTTTATTTTCAGTGTCAACCTCTTTAATTCCATCTTTATAGACAAGGCATTCTTTCCAGTTTTTCTTTGAGATCATCTCATGAACCTTTTTTCCTGAATCAGTCCAGGCTTTAAGGGGTTTCTCTCATTTTCTAAATCATTTTCTGACATAATGTATCTAGCTTCAAGGATCTTTACTGTATGTTTATCTCTCTCACATTCTTTCTTCAAATCAATCTGATTTATTAAGTCAGACTCTAACTGTACATTCCTAGATTTTAAAATATCAATCTCAGTTATAAGTCTATCATTTTCTAGAGTCTTATTCTTAAAATTACCATGCAGAGATTTAAGAATAGATTTTAATTCAGATATATCCTCAGTATCAAGAGAAAAAAAGGATGTTGATACCTTAATATCAGGAAAAGCAGGACTATCAAAACTAGCCATCAGTGCATAGTTTGTTCCTTCAACCTCAGAGTCAGTAGAGTCCATCCAATCCTTGCTTGATGTGATCAAGGCTTTGTTCTTCCCTTGGTCATTTCTTGACTTCCTGCATTCAGTAGCAAAGTGGCCAGGTTCATCACAGTTGTAGCACTTGATCTTTGACCTGTCTACTTTTCCAGCTTTCACATTTTTTTTTCTCTTCTGCCAGAAGGCTTCCTTTCCCCTCCAGTAAACTTCTTCCTGAAGCTTCTATTCTTCTGAGACTTCCTGAATTACATTCTCTTGAATCCCTTAACCATCATAGCTTCCATTTGAAGGATATCAGAATCTGTCATGTTCCCATCAGTTTCAGAATCAGTATCATCATCAGGATTTGCTGATGAATCATCAATATCTGATTCTGGAAAATAGTTCTTCTTCCTTGTAGCTTCCATAATCTTGTCCTTTAAAGCTTTAGCATTTACCTTTAAGGCAGCTGATTTTGCCTTGATGTTTTTCCTCTATTTCCTTTGCTGAACCTCCAAGTCATGAGTCTTCAGCATGCCATAGATTTCATCCAGAGTGACTTTTTCCTGATCATACGGATGTCATATGATTGAGGTCTGTGTCTCCCATTCCTCACTCAAATCTCTCAAAAACTTTGTGTTTGAATCTTCAAGATCATACACTTTTTCCACCAAAGATAGGTCGTTGAGCAGAGTGAGAAACCTATCTTAGATGTATGTGAGACTCTCATCAGTCTTTGCTTCAAAATGTTCATATTCATGAACTAAGACAACCCTTCTGTTCTTCTTGATGGCTATGGTTCCTTGGCATTGAGTCTCAAGGGCATCCCAGATTTCTTTGGAAGTCTTGTAGGCTATAAGCCTGTTTGACATCACAGAATCAAGACTGTTATGCAAAATATTTCTTACCTTTGCATCTTTCAGTACAACGACTTTCTCTTCTGCTGTCCATTCACTCTTCTCCTTCAGCTGGAGATGTTCATCAACAGAAGGAGTTGCAGGTACCAATTTTGTTGGCTTGTAAGGTCCATCATTGATTACATCGAGATAGTCTGGATCTGTAGCTTCCAAGTGCATGAGCATCTTCACTTTCCATGAAGGATATTCAGCCTTCTTCAGAATAGGGATTTTGATACTTTCATACTTGTTCAGAGACATGTTTAGATCAATTCTAATAGTGAATTATCAGTACGCTCTGATACCAATTGTTGGCCAGTAAGGATACAATTGTTTAAGGGGGTTCGATACAATTGTATAAATGTTTCGAACAAGTAATAAAATATAACAGCTCTTTATATTTCTGATAAAAACTGTTACAAAACTCTCTCAAGAAATATTGATGTTCTTGAGAACTGCTAGGTCATATGATGTTCAAGGTAATTCACTATGTGATGACCTAAACTGTGTTTATATACTATAGAGCTACAACTAAATAATCTAGGATATGCATTATCAACAGCTAACCGAAACTGATACATATCTTCAACTGAATAGATAAAGTCCTATAACTTAGACGTAAAAGATATTTATTCCACAATACAAGGAACAAAGCAAATCCTCTAAGCTGACTGTCTCCAGATACTGATGACATCCAAATGTTGATGATGTGTCAAATCCTGACGACACATTAAATACTGATGACACCCGAACAACTAGATCCTGAGCTTCTTCTAATCATTGAGAATCAGTATATAACAAGCTTTATCCCTAAGAAAGAATGGGAAAAGTTTCAGTTTCACAGCATCTTCAAACAAATTATTGAACTTGAAAATGTCACAGATCTCGATAAAATCCCTAATGTACATATTGAATCTTCCATTGGAGCACCCCCAAACTGGACTGAATTCTGCACCATCTGAATTGTGCCAGGCTTGATCTCAAATGTATTAGATGTAATAGCTGGCCTGACAATGCTAGATTGAATGTCATTGATCTTTGGTTGAGAATAATCCATCAAAGCTTAAGTTGCTGCTACTGGTTCTCCTATTGCAATGATTACTTCTTCTTCAACTTTTTTAAGAACTTCTTCGACCTTTTCTTCAACTTCTTCTAGTGTTTCCTTACGATATTGAGAACATGTTCGCATATACGCTCTCTAGAGTACCTAAAACACACGAACAAAAAAACCTTGCAAGATAAAGAATCCTAGTCAGTGAACTTTAACGACCACTGATATCAGGCACATAAACTAAATTTAACACCGATTCCCGGCAGCGGCGCCAAAAACTTGTTCGCAATAAAACACACGCGAAAATACACGCAAGCATACGTGATCACAAGTAGTGTAAGATTTAATTCAAGTTCGTTCCCATAGAGATTGTTTTAGGTTAAGTTCAGATTATGCACTTATGCAACAATGTATGATTATTGTTCACAACTAAGACAAGTAACAAATTTGAGTTGGTTAACTACTTAAGAGATTATACTAGCATGCATTAACTAAGAGATTAAGATTGATTTACTTATATGAGAATAAAACATGGGATTCTAACTTCATTAAATACTTTGTTCAAAGTTTATGTCTTTATCAATAGTATGCGATGGTGATGACAACTAATCAGATAACACGAAATTAGTATACACTATCTTCTGATATACGTATACCCTACTACTGAGCATCCACAATCAAGATAGGAGCCAAATAGAAACCACCTATGCTTAGACCCTATATGTCTATAGAATTTGAAAACATAACGGTTTAAGAACAAGTTATCTATTGTGATTACATAGGGTAGGTAAGATGGTTAAAATTAATCCATGAATTATGCATGACAAACATACATAAACCTATGCTAGCATGGCAAGTTTTAAATATCTATATTCACTGTCACTTCAATAGAGATTAATAAACAATCTTAAATGTTAGCTAATCATCAAAGACGAATAAGCACAACCAAACTAGAAAATCATAAATCACTAGACACTAAAAATTTAAACAATCAACTATTGAAATTCATAAATAAATCCGCTAGAACCCCATGACAATGATTAGTTCATGATCGAACACATCGTTAGCATGGGTTCCAATAAAAACATGGTAATAAATAAGTTCGGAATACTACGATAGAATATAAAAGTACTAGGGTTTAGAACAAATCAAAAATAAGCATCCAAAAGTATCGACTAAATCGAAGAATATAAAAGTATGAAATTAAATCTTCTTCTCCTTAGCCGTCTCGTGTGCTCTAGGTCTTCTTAATGTTCTCCCTTGCTTCCCCTTTTCAGAAACGTTTTCTTTTCTTTATTTATAGGCCCCTAGTTGACCTAAACTCTTCAAATCACCAAATTAGAGTAGAAACATGATTCTGTAACTTTACACTGGTGCGGCCGCGCAGCATTGGAGCGCGGGCGTGCTCCTTCTCTGGAACACATGGCGCGGGCGCGCTTGGTTGGGCGCGGGCGCGCCTGCTCTCTGGAAAAATTCCTGTATTTTTTTGATTCTAGCTCTGTTCTTCATGCAATCTTCCGCAACTCCATTCCTGACCTTTTATTAGCAAAAAATCATTGAAAAACTCATTTCCACCTCCTGACTAGTGCCCTGCAATGACTCAACACAAAACACATCAAAAATACAATATACTTGAGTCCAAAACACCAGCTTAAGCCGATATGAAGCGTTCCAAGTGGATATAAATTCCACTTATCACATGTCACAAAATTCGTCAATGATCATAATCATGAATTGTTGTCATTTACATAAATGCGATTACTTCTTGTTAATCGAGTCATCATTTCAGAGGATGAAAATCAAACTTTATTATTCAAAGAAGCTGGACTTTGTATAAGGCAGATAATCCGAGTTATGGAACTTTAAAAATAGGTAAAACACGGAGATCTTTCTTTTACTGAAAAAGATGTTCGCAATTTATTTACTAAAATGAAGAAGATGGTCGGAGCCAATGATGTGCAAATCCTTTTGAAAGATATGAAGTTGGCTAAACAGATATTATAAGATATTATAAAGGAATAAATCATAATAAACATTTTGTGTTTTGGGATGAAAATAAAGCATTTTGTTGCTGCAAAATTTTTAAATTTTGGGGTATATTGTGTCGCCATGTCATTCTGGTATTGCTCCACACTGATTGTTTTAAGATTTCGGGAGTATATTTGCCTTCACACTGGAGTTTTGATGCTTCACAAAGATATCCAAGAACATCCTAAAAAGTGAGAGGAGAGAATGTTTCACTTAATCGTGAAGCTGGTCTTACAAATATTGGCGGTGATAAAGAAGTTGTACTGTGTCCTCCTAAATCTACAACGAAAGGAAGACCAAGAAAGAGGCGCATTAAGGGTGGAATAGAGCTAGAGAAAAAGAAGACTAAGGAGTGCTCTATATGTCAAATATCTTGACACACCTGGCCTATGTGTCAAGATAAAGAAAATGTTGAATTTTCAGATAAAAGTTCTTCAAAAGTACCATTAAAAAGGAAGAAATCATCTGCTAGTGATTTGGGATTAAATCTTGTGTTTACTATCAAGTACTAGACATTGGAATGTCATGTTAATTTTATTAAAGTTTATTATGATTGCCTGTATTTTATTATATAATTATGAAGGAGATTCATGTTATGTTGATACACTTAATTTTCTGGATATATATATAGGAAGTACTTGTTCTTAAATTTTACTGTGATGATCATGAATACCATGTTCTTAATATTAGTTTGTTCTTAATTTTCAAAAATGAAAGTTATATAGATATTTTATTAATTAATTTTCTATTATAAAAATGTATTACATCGAACATATAGAAAAGAAACACTAACAATGCTTAAGAGAAAATATCAAGGCAATGGGTGAAACTTAAAAGTCAATTTACCTACTGATGGTGTAATATTAATGTACTTTGAAAATATAAAAAAATTAAACACCCAACTGTAAATCTTAAATTTGACGAACTTCAATAAATGAAAGAGTATATTTAATTCTTATCCTCAACCCTTAGGGCTATGTTTAGCATTGCCCATAAATAAAAATTCAATTTTTAATATTATTCAGGTAGTATGAAATTAAGTTTTTGTGCTCATTTTTCAGTTTTGCACGTGCTCAATTTCATGAAAATCTGAAAATAGGTGTTCATTGAGTGTCAAAGTCGTTGATTTCCAATAGTTGGGATACACATAATTATTTATAATTCAAATTCAAAATATAGTTGTGCTCTGATTTATACACAAAAAATTAACATTAGATTTTCTTTTGTTGAATAAATAAAAAATTAAATTTTCTTTTTGGATGTGTATTACCTGTTGTAGGCGTTAGACGTTTGTTCCTCATACATTTCGCTTTAACAAGGTGCAAGTGACCTTTTTCTAACATCCACATAACAAACCAATTAAAAAGGCATGCATTATAAAGTAGAAACTACTACAACTGCAACGCATTTGTTACCCGTGTAACAGCCTTGGCATATAGGTATATTCGAAAGCCTACTAATAGATCGACATTATTTTGCCCATGCTTACAAAGAGTAAACACTCCTTGGATATGTGATTAATGTGTTGGCCTACTTGAGTCATCTAAATAAACTTGTATAGCCTGGAAAACTAAACAAAACTCTGAAAACTGTTACAATAAATTTGACAGGATGATACATGACATTAGGGCATCTTCCCTACCAAACCAACAATATAGAGGAAATAGTGGCAGAAATATCACAATTAAGTCAACTATGATGTAGTCGCACGATCTGATCTTTAATTAGTTGTGTTCCTAGCAGTCCCATGCTTGCCTCTATTGCAAGGCATTCCAGTGAGTCATCTATTGCTTGCTCTATTGTATACACCCTCTGTCTTTATTGATATATACATACATCATAGATGGCCCTTCTCCCGCCTGATTCTTGCTGATGAAGGCAGTCTTGGCACTTGTGAACCATCAAGAATAAGTATCCCTTGCCAATAATTGCTGATTTGTTTGACCAATTGAAAGGAGCCACTTGTTTTTCAAAGATTGATTTAAGATCCGGCTATCACCAGTTAAAGATTAAATCCGAAGATGTGCCAAAAATAGCATTTAGAACAAGGTATGGACATTACGAGTTTCTAGTGATGCCATTTGAATTGACAAACGCCCCTGCTGCTTTAATGGACTTGATGAATTGAGTATTTAAAAAGTGCTTAGATAAGTGCATCATAGTATTCATCGATGACATTTTGATTTATTCTAAGTCTCATGAAGCACACGCAAAACACTTGAGGTTGGCACTAGTGATTTTAAGAAATAAAAAGTTGTATGCTAAGTTCTCTAAATGTGAATTATGGTTGGATAAAGTTCAATGCTTATGTCATATCATCAATGGCGAAGGGATTTCAATTAACCCTGCCACGATTGAAGCTATGACAAATTAGGAGCGACCATAGATGCCAACAGAGTTAGAAGTTTTCTTGTATTAGTTGGTTATTACCGAAGATTTGTTCAAGATTTCTCTAAGATAGCTACGCCATTGACTCAACTCACACGGAAGAATGAGAAATTCGATTGGACTCCAAAGTGTGAGAAAATCTTTCAAGAGTTGAAGAAAAGGTTGATTATCGCCCTAGTGTTGACTTTACCTGATGGATCGGGCAATTTCGTGATTTATAGTGATGCATCTTTTAAAGGATTAGGATGTGTGATGATGCAACATGGAAAAGTTATCACCTACGCCTAGATCAATTGAAAGAGTGAGGTTAGATACCCTACCCATGATTTGGAATTAGAAGCGATAGTTTTTGCGTTCAAGATTTGGAGACATTACTTATATGGAGAGAAGTGCGAAATTTATATGGATCATAAGAGCACAGAGTATATTTTTACTCTGAAAAAATTGAACATGAGGCAACGAAGATGGTTGGAGTTGATCAAGGATTATGATTATATCATACATTATCATCATGGAAAGGCGAAAGTGGTCGCAGATGCTTTAAGTCGGAAAGAGAGATTGAAGACGTTAACGACATGGAAGGAATTGATTTAAGAGATTGAGAATATGGAAATGGAGATAATGATTCCAGTTCAAGCGAATGAAAGGATTTATGAGATTCAAGTGCAACCACAAATAATAGAAAAGATTCGACATTGCCAAGAAACGATCGTGAAAAATAATAGATCCGAGTTGACAGGAGACGAAGTTTTAAGTTTAAGGGATAACCAAGGGATTAAGAGATTCTAATTTTTTATCCAATTTTATTATTATAATAATACCCCTTTCATTCACATTAAAAATTTATTTGTACGCACCTAAGTTACCTAAATTAGGTGTGAGTATATACTTAGAAATATTAAGCCCTTTATTTTATGGGAGTAAATATGAAAATTTACCCGGTTACGTATCAACAACTTGATATATCAATGAAGTTTGTGATAATGACTAGGTGTATGGTCCAAAAAGTGAACCCAACTTTTGGTTCAATAGAATTGGACTACTTTCTATACACTTAATGTTATATATTAATGATATATATGATTCATAAAAAAAGAGGAGAAACCTATTTAAATTGAGCTTTCTCTTACTTCTTTTTATCTAAATTAGGCTTTTTAGAAATCAGCCTTTCACAATGATAATGACAGGGTTAAAGGATAGATGGCCCGCTTTGTTTTTCTTTTCTTTGATGTGAGTTTTTGGAACTTAAATATGTTTTAAATTTGGCAAAAATAATGTTTTGGAAGCAGCTTGGAAGTGAGATGTAAACTTTGTTTATAAAATCTACCTACTACTTACTAATAAAATTGGTTAAATAGGCTATTATATTACATGGCCTATAACTTTCAACTGGCCTACTGAGTCAAAAAAAACTTTCAAATGAATTATTAACTAATGAAAAACTTTTAAACGGGTCATCAACCATTAGCTGCGTTAGTTATTTAATGGAAAATTCAGAAAATAAATAATTAATTACTTAAAAAATCAAAAAATTCAAAAATCCATCCTAAAAATTCGAAAAAATACTAAAAAAAGTCATTAAACCCAAAAAACTAGAAAAACTAAAATAAATTAGAGTATAATTATCATTTTTATTCATTGAAAAATTTGAAAAATTGTAAATATCTAAAAATTTTGAATCAATTTTAAATAATCTCATATTATATGAAATATTTAACAATTATTTTATTTAAATATTTTAATATTTTAATATTTTAGCTACATGTACTTGTGAATTTTAATATTCGAATTTTTCATATATTTAAGATTTTCAAAATTGTTTTAGATTTTCCAAACTTTTTGAATTTTAAGAAATTTCATTTTTAAGTTTTTACGTATTTCTGACTGTTTTTTCAAATTGTTAACGATTTTTTTTCGATATTTCATATTTTCCCTTAATCTATTTAATTTTTTCAAATTTTCTAGAATTTATTTTGCAAAAAAATTCAAATTCTCTGTTATATAGTTCACGGGGTTAACGGAGAATAACTTATTTGCAAGTTTTTAATTTATTAGTGATTCATTTGAAAGCTTTTCTTTTACTCGATAAGCCAGTTGAAAGTGATTGCTTGATAAAGTAGCCTATTAACTCTAATACGATTAGGACGACTAAGAATGTTTTACAAGCAAAAGTTGCGGGTTTGAGCCTAAAAAGTTAGGAGTGTTGGTCCTAAATGTCATCTTGTGTGAAAAATGATCCAAAATATTACTTTCAGAAATTAAGACCCAAAATATTACTTCAACACGCTAATTTTTTTTAGCAAAACATATATCTTTAGAACATATATTTTTATATTTATATTAAAAATTAACTAATTATAAAATTTAATAAAATATAATTATTCAATCATTTAAATGGGTGATAAGGTTTATAAGGTTAATAAAACATCTTTTAGTGATAAATCTAAAAATTTGGATATCAATTGAGTTGATTTTTTTTTAAATATTATCTATACATATAATAACACAATTAATGATGTGGTGAAGTGGTTGAAAATGACACGTTAAAACTCATTCCATGCAAGTCGTGTATTCGATCCCAAACACTTGTTATCAATAATTATACAAATTTTCAGATTTCGGGTTTGGGTTTCGGGTTCGGGTATTAATATCCAATTCAGAAAAATTTAGGGTTTCGGTTATATTTGAATCCGATGAATCGGGTTCAGATATTCATTTTCAGGTATTTTTCGGGTTCGGGTTCGGGTATGGATAAAATTTTCGGGTTTAGATATGGATTCTGCAATACCCGACCCGATTGCCATCCCTACTGTGGATTATAAGAAGAAATATTGTGAGTTGCTCAAACAAAAGGAGAAGGCCTTCATTACTCATGAAAATGACTGGACAACTAATAGAGAGGATGCAGTTTAAGACATGAACTATGTCAACCTAGCTATAATGGTGTAACACCCCCAAATCCGGGGTCGGGGATCCGGGTTGTCACGAGTTCCATTTCCCTTAATAACACCCAATCTTAATAATTAATCAACTACTCTGTACTGTGACCCCACAATAAACACACACACCACAAGTTATAGTCTCAGAGATGAACATCCAAAAATAATCACAAGTCATTTTATTCCACAATTATCTGCCAATACACCTTAAAAGGTTTTCTGAATAAATTTACATTTTCTTTGCCATTATTACAATTCATAAATCTGGTACATCGAAAGTTGAAAGCCTAGCCTATTGGTAGTTCCTACCTCAGCTACAGCGACATCAACGCCTATAGGGAACTGCGGAACGTTTCCTATCCGCTCGCGAATCGGGAGCTTGGTCCTGTTCATCTTTTCTATCTGTTGTTGT
The DNA here is from genome assembly GCF_009905375.1 of Apium graveolens. NCBI lineage: Eukaryota > Viridiplantae > Streptophyta > Magnoliopsida > Apiales > Apiaceae > Apium > Apium graveolens. Next base: position 239,838,418 of record NC_133649.1, on the reverse strand, counting down.
GTGATGAAAGAAGAAAGCAAGGGTGAGCAGCAAGCCCACTAAAATAATATGTATAATGATTAACAATATATGAGCCTTCTCATAGTACTCATGAAAGTCTTGGTCAAAAGAAATGAACCAAGTTGATATCTTAATGCGATGAAGTCGCAAAATATTCAGCATATATATATACATATATACTTTTCAAAATATTGGAAGTCCTCTTCCATGCATAAAACACACAGAGTTCCAGTGTATAACTGTATAAAAATATCGTTGCAAGGTGATCTCATATATCTAACCTTGTCTCAACGTTTTTTTGAAAATCTTTGTCATGCATAAGATAATCATTTACTAGATATAAGTTTAAAAGATGAAGTTACAAGATACTCCAACATACTTATATCTTTCCCAAATACTACTTGAACTACCACCGTTCAAGTTATAATCAGTTTCAAAAGTTCATCACATAGATGAGACTACAAGATAAGACTTGAATAGATTCAATCCTTGAAATATCATTATAAATAATGAAGTTACGAGATACTTCATTAAGTCCCGATATATATATACACCTATATATATACATTCATACATTCCTTTAAAACCTCTGTTATGAAAATAATAAACAGAGTTGCAATATCCAATGAATTTGGAAAGGAGAAAACCCTGGCATAAACCTGATATCTTGCTGATCAGGCAAATATACCAATAAGTAACCTTTTCTACTAGTAGATGGACGAATTCCCTACTGGTCATCACCCTGGCCGCAATACGACCTTATGCTGGACTGCCACTCAGCCACTTATGCATTTGATGGACTCCCACTGAGCCACTTATACTTTCATGGACGCCCACTGAGCTCATGTTGCTTATGCCGACTCAAATAGATGAACTTACTTCCCGAACGATGGGAAAGTAATCAAGATGTATTCTCAAAACAGCAACCTCGTTGCGAATGTAAAATACACCACTGAGCCGGATCCCTCAGGTTTTGAGCGAGTATTTAAATCCCCTTCGAAAGGAAGATCTTAAATATAAAAATGAGTTTTGGGATCCGCTCTAACTTTTAAAATCATTTTGAAGACTTAAAAACACTTTTAAGAATGTTTGGAGTAATGCTGATTTAATGACATAAATCAGTCCCGATATATTAGAAAATATCTGAATATTATTATTTAAATAATATTCCCATAAGGATAATCTCTATATAAAGAATTGAAGTAGAAGTTTTAAAACTCATACTTGAAATGAATATTAAATAACCAAAGATATACTTATACGAAAGTACTATCTTTATTTGAATAATCGAAAATAAGTTTGATTATCGAAACATTATTCTTTAATAAAATAAAGAATATTATTTAGTAAATAATCGGAGTTATAAGTCCTCGAATGAATATTCAAAATAATATTCATTATATAATATAAACTGAGTCATAAACCCTCGAATGAATATTCAAATAATATTCAATAAATAAAATAAAGGAGTTATAAGCCCTCGAATGAATATTCGTAATAATATTCATTAAATAAAATAAAGAATATTATTAAGTAATAAGCGGAGTCATAATACCTCGAATGAATATTATAAATAATATTCATAAAATAAAGGAGTCATACATCCTCGAATGAATATCCAAGTAATATTCAATAATAATATAAAGGAGTCATAAGCCCTCGAATAATATTCGAAATAATATTCAATAATTAATATAAAGTTATCGAATAACCCTTATTCGATTAATAGTTTTGAAAACTATGACCATATATATATATAAATATATATATATATACATATATACAAAATCTACTCGGGATCCTCGACTCCCGGTTTTAGAAAATGTTTTCACCTTTGGGTCCCTATACTAAGGGTATATGCAAATTACCGCTATCCTCTAGCATAGGTATTATCAACTGAATCAACAGATATATATGGCAAGAATACGAAACAGGCATGCATATGTACCATATCACATGCTACAATATATTGCAAGAATTTGCTAATATAAACATCATGCATCTATCGCAAGATAATGCATATACATATATACATCACAACAACAGTATAACGGGTAGAAAACTTGCCTGAGCGACTTGGGGTGATAAAAGGCTTGGGACGAGTCTGGTAACCTATAAACAACAAGTAAGTTGGAATTAAACCAAAGTCACTTGTAAATCTATACTTTAACTAACTTAGACTCTAACGCTTGTTTTGCGCTTACTGATTCGCTTAAGTCACTCGGGTACCCTCGGCTCCACCATTTTTAATAATTTAACCTTTACGAGTTTTAAGGCGATTCCTTCGCGAGTGTCTTACCAACTGCCTAACACACTTACCATAAATGTTTCATGCATTAATTAACCATTTTTGGTCTTTAACCTATGTTTCAAAGTAAGGGAGGGGAAAAGTTTCGTTCGCGAAACGCCGTTACTTGAAACGGTCGTTTCTCCTAAACCGTGCATCGGAATCGAACGAACTACATATCAAAACGAAGCTCGTAACACGAGCTATCTAGACATGGCAATGGTAATAATCTAGCAGGGGGTTCTCGGGTCCTAATGTTATGCACAAAAACAGTCTAAAGAAAATCGGACGTTACGACGGCTATGTTTACGCGATTTCCCAATTTAAAACCATTCAAAACCAACCCAATTCAACCTCAAATCCAACATACAACCAACATCCATCCTTATCACATCATAACAACCCCAACCAATTCAATTTTAACATTCATACTTATGCCTAAGCTTGAATTTAACTATACTACATTCTTTTAACCAAAACAACAAGATTTACCATTCCATTTCAATACCATTTCATCCCCAAACTCTAACTCACAACCATTAAGCTACAATATCACCCTACTAATCAAAATCATCTTATAATACATAGGAATCTAGGGTTTGGAGATGATATACCTTCCTTGAAGTGGTGGGAGGAGCTAGGAAGCCTTAAGAAGCTTTGAGAAGTCTTAGGAATGCTTGGATCTTCAAGGAAATCAAGAAAAATTTCAAGTTAAAAACTTGAAAACACTATTCATTGTCTTCTTCTTTGATTAAATGAAGAAGATTGAGAAGGAATTGATGGCTTAAACTCATGATATAGCCCTAACTATGCATAAGGATGATTAGGGAATTAACTCACCAATTTAGGAGGCTTGGATCTTGAGTTTTGAATTTCTTGCCCTTTTGCAATAGTAAAAGCCGAGAGCATGAAGAACAATGCCTTGGTTTCTTTTTGATTTTGATGAAAAATGATTTGCTTGGCTTGGTTGGTTTGATTTTTGTGTTTGTTTTAGTAAATTACCTAGTTGCCCTTGATTTTGTGTGGTTAAAAAGCCACCACATCTCCTTCCTTCCCATGTCATGCCTATGTCATGTTGTGATGTCATCCTTCCCTCTTTGTCCTCCTCTCATTGGTTGGGTGACATCACTCTCTCTAATCCCTTTTGATTAACTTCCTAATTGTTTGCCTAATGACCGCTGATCTGTTATACGGTTTGCTTAACTTTCGTTTTTGTTTATCGTTTGAAGGATCATACCCGGGATCTTATTACTTAGGTTCTCTTAACCTTTCTCAATACGTTATATTCCTTTTTATGATCCTCTAATATAATCCTTTAATTTAAATCCTTTTTATCCTGTTACCTTTTTCTCAATTCTTTCCGTATCTAGTGGATTTCCGGGAAAATAAAAGTGTTCGGATTTGGATTCTGACGATCTTTACATACACTTATATCCCATATAAAGTACTGATAAAATCTCAGAATATCCATAACAGAACCCCTACATAGTGTGGTATGAAAAGTTTTCTCATTCAGCTAAAACACTATTCACAAGGGTTACAAAAAGTTAAAAATTTTGGGGTTTATTACAGTCTCCCCTCCTTAAAAGGATTCCGTCCCGGAATCAAATTGAAAATAAATAGGGATACTCTCTTAGCATTGCACTTTCTAACTCTCGAGTAAATTTTCCCACATTGTGGTCCTACCACCAAACTCCGCCTAGTTTGATAACCCTTCTCCTAAGTACTTGTTCCTTTTTCACTCTATAATCCTTCCTGGTTGCTCCATATAGGTTACGTCTGGTTGCATGTCTATGCGCTCATATGCCCCTATTTATCTGGCATCCGAATTACACTTCCTTAACATTGATATGTGAAACACGTTATGACTTGCTACAAGTTCTGGGGTAAGGCTAGCTCATACGCTAACTTCCCAATACTTCTTAATATATCCAAGGGTCCGACAAATTGTGGACTTAGCTTTCCTTTCTTTCCGAATCTCATCAATCCTTTTTAAGGGTTTCCAAGGGGATACCTTTAACAACACTAGGTCCCCTAATTCCTATTCTTTGTCCTTTCATGTCAAATCAACATACTTCTTATGTCCATCTTGGGTTACTACCAGCCGTCCTCTGATTAAATCTATTATATCCTTGATCCTTTGGACTACTGCGGGTCCGAGCATCTTACGCTCTACAACTTCATCCTAACATAAGGGAGATCGACATTGTCTGCCCTCAAGGATCTCATAAGGCGATATCTCAATACTGACATATGATCTATTATCGTAAGAAAACTCAATCCGTGATAACTGATCATTCCAAATTATTTCAAGTCTATTGCACAGACTCTCATTATAGCGTTTAGCATTAGAGCTTTTGCTTCTCAATACCCATTCTTTTCTAGTTCGTAATCGCTACAACCTTCCGTTCCTAATATTATACTAGTTATACTTTTGCTCGTTAGCGTTCTATAACCTTTTAATAACCACGTCAACCTTAGTATCACGAATGTGTTTCCATTCCGAATACTACCACAACTTTATTACTCCTTTTTCAGCTGTTTCTATTTCCCAAAGTTTGATCAATCATATAGAAGTAAAGGAATTTGTTGAGAGATCACTATGATCATGAACACTTGTTATATCGCACAGTTAGTACAGAAGGTGGCCAGCCTTTAGTACTTGACAAGCAATTAAACAATAGATGGTATCCTACTAGGCTTCTATCACACAGATAGATAGTCATTCGGCAATACCTCCCCTTCTGGAAGGGTTGTTCTTCTCAGCTTACATGAAATGAAAAGAAGAGAAAAGAACGAACTGAAGAGAATTGTATATATAAAAAAATATATACTGCCACAAAATATCTGGCTTGGAACCTACCTCTGAACTATAGAGGTTTGTCATAGGAGAACAAAACATATATGTATTTATATCAACATCAAGTATTATAGCATCCTATTTCACATGCCTAAATATTTTTGCTATTTCGTCCATCATTCTATGGACCCATGCTCTTCCTCGAGCTTATACACAATCACCTTTGAAACTCCTTCGATATCGAAAATCGAACCTGGGGTCTCATTCTAGACATCATCGTTACTTGAATTCTATGCTTGCACCGTATCCTTCCTCGTATAATAATACGACTCTCTATTGATAAGAAAGAATAAATATTCAATAGGTAGATACTCTACTTAATTAGTCTATCAATGATAACTTATACACTACCACGACCCGTTTAGTGGTACTCAATCTCAACATCCATTCCAATACAACTCTCACGGTTGTAACCAGCTCATTACTCGTAGAATCATTGCTGCATTACTATGGTCCACTACTGACCTACTGTCGTCATTCACGTTCCATAAAATCTTAATATCTAACCATACGGAGTCCATACATGTCGTATCAAATCATTCTAAGGAGGTAACATAATCACCATTCCTGATTCATGAAGAACACTCCTGATCCTGACATACATACATGACATGAAGCAGATAAAATTGCAGAAGAGTTTCAATCAAAGCAACGATAGCAGGTTAATACCATTCTAAATCATATGCCTTAAATAGAAGACTTACTCAAAGGTTCGTCTAGTCCTTTTTGAAACATGGTCCTGGCTTATCTCAAGATAGGACCTTCTAAGATAGATAGCCCGTTCATGGCGATTACACGAATTAAACCTTTACCAACTACTATTACGGTTGGGTATTGCACAGTCATCAGAAGGAATGTCAATCTTCCAAACCATAATACAACCTTCACAGTTTTAACCATCATCACTGTATTCTTTTGGCACAAGCGCCTATAATTATCCTCTTACCTTTAAAGTGTCGGCCACCTCTTTGGCCTTTCCTGATAGTAAAATTTCCTTACAGTCAATGTCATTTTAACCACCTCCAAATAAATTTTCTACCTTATTTCAATCACAGCTTATGTGAAAATGCTTTCCTTAAAATCTGATGAGTAAAAAAAAAATCACCATTTTTCCATAAGTTATTGCCTCAGTCTTTAGAGGTTAATCACTGTCATGACTGACTCTCAATCATAATTAGAACATCTTTTATCTTAAGTCCTAATTGCCCTGAACAATTTCGACCATTACTGGTTCGATCCATACTTTCTCGTGGTTTAACACGTGCCCCACTTGGCAACATTATAATTACGTCATATTTCCTTTATCAACATTTCTATTCTTGAGAATTTTGAATATTACCTTTCTCCTTGTAAAACCTCTAAGGTTATCCTTGATTCGTTCCTCCTGTATTCCCTAGATACAGGGTATATCAAAATACCCTTTAATAATACTAGAACCATTATCTATATGTTTCTGAAAAATTTTCTCCACCGATACTTAAAGGTCATCATTACCTTAATATTTTCCAAGTCATACTGTCAAAATTCATACTATCCCTATTAAGGGTGAAATGCCAAACTTCATGCATTCCCCTATGGTTCATCTCAAGTTATCGAAGTTATATCCTTAATCCCACCTTTAAAAAGGTACTTGCATCTTTCCATGGATAAATCAAGTCATATATCCTTGATAGATTATTTTATTCATCATTCCCACCTCGATAGTCTATGCCTAATTTCATAATAGCATCCTTATTCAAATTGAGGTCAATCCATATGGCCTCCAAAAGATAACAATGGTCATCCGCTTTTCTTGCCTAACTTGGTAACAATAACATGGATGTTCTCGAAGATATTGGTCATGTTCAACGTGAACTTCTTCTTAATAATTCCTTATTTACTTTTGTTGTTTATCTCAACAGTCACCTCAAGATTGGGATATCTTTCATACCTGGCGTCTCTCTTTCTGGGTATCAAGCCACCGGTCTTACACTTCACATTCTTGAAGGTCACTTCCTTCATCCAATTTTCCTAATTTCTTACTTCCTTGTCTTCTCAGTCTATCCGCGTCTCATTATTTATCCTTCAAACTACCTCGAGGTTTCATTGAATTCTCCCAACTTACAGGGGATAAATATATATGTATCTCTTATGCCCTCAACCATCAATTTTAACTCATGGTGAATAACCCTCATCCTGACGAATGCATACTTTTCTATTTCTATTGCTACGAGTCTTTAGGGTTTCCTCATACCCAACTCCCTTATCATTCCTCAAACTCTATTGCCTTTATATTCCTTTCCACTTCAGTTTTTTTTCCCTTTCTCTTATCAGTATTTCATGAACCAACACAACATAAGCATTGATTTCAAACATCCCGTCATTCTGGATTCGTGTCCTTAGAATGAATCTTGACAACTTTTACAACTTAGATTCATAATTCATCATACTCGTCTGCCTTTGTTCTGGCTCTAAAGCTTTTACTCTATCTCTATAACCTTGGGAAGTACTTTCCTGAAAACAATTGACTGAACTTAAATCAGTTTATTATAATCTCTTGCTCCGTGCCTTCCTTGGTCTTTCACCAGCGGGTGGTCTCTCTCTTAGGAGGGTAAGTGATAAAAATAGTCTTTTGTGATTCGTCAATCATTTAGAATCTCAAATGATTCCTATATTTCCTTTAGCCAGGCTCTTGCCTCGACTGGGTCAGCTTGTTCCTTGGAACTCTGAGAGCTTAGCGACTTAGAGGTCCTGAAAGAATTTCACACCACATTGTTTCCTCAAGGTGGTGGTTGGGAATAAAATATAAGTTCTGTTTAGACAGGTTCATGAATTTCCGTATAGGAGTACCGTCTCGGGTCTCCTTATCTCGCTCGACTTTTGCTTTCTTAGTCTAAATATTTCTTCCTACTCCCCATAATTGGAGTCATCTTTTAATTTAAAATCTTCATTTTTCACTTTATTATATTCCCGGTTCTTTATATCTTAATTGCGACCTCCCTGATTATCACGTTCAAGGTTTGCCCCTAATCTTATTCCTTGTGGGGGCATACTACTTGGAAAATTTTGAGAATCTCCGGATATTTGTCTTACTTACTTTGCTTAAGTCTTCCCCTCGTTTATTCCTTGCACGATTGCAAATTATGAATTCTTAAGTTCGTTAAACTCCATGACACTCTCTTAAGTGTTAATAGAGCAATTAACAATGTGATTTATCACAAACAAACTGATCTGAACTGAAATTAACGAATATATACATAACCATTTGTTCGAGGGTACAACAACTGAACACATTAAAGAGAATTACATCCTTTGATCTGATCGCTTCTATCTCGAAGGTATTATCATAAATAATCATCTAGTCATTAAAACTAATCATCCGTAACTTAGGCTAATCCTCCAAAAGCGGTGCTACATGAAACCCTTGTTTGATTGCTCTGGCTCTGCACACTACCATGGATTAAGAGATGCGAGCACGCACGACATCCCTAACCTGCTCCATCACAGAGGTGATGAGGTCTAAGATAGTCGCAAGTAGAGCTGGATCAACCTGACCCTCAAGATGGCCTCTAGCTGTAACACGGGTGGTAGCCTCAATCCTTTCCATGCTATACGCTAATCCTGCCGGAAGTATCCCGCCCTCAATCCTTGGTGCAGTAAGTCGATCCAACAGATCAATCCTAACATTACGGGCCTCAGACAGGCCGCCCAAAGTCATGTGATAATCGGCGATAAGAGAAACCTGAGTGGTAGCATCTAGCAGTCCATGGGGTGCAGGTGGTGCAGACCCAGGAGATCCAAATGGATAACCAAGCACGGTATCAGGTGACAATGGTGCAGGGGATAAAGGTGGCATTTCCTCAGTATGTGCTGGGCTCTGTACAGGGGAGGGAACAGGAATTGGTGAAACCTCATGGATGTCTACAGGAGCCTCTGGAAGAGGATCTGATACTGGTATAATTGGGGTCGTGGAAGGCCCCACTCCTTCTGCCCTCATTAACCTTTGTGCCCTTGGTAACTCTTCATCCTCTAGTGCCACCCTCGTAGCCATTCTTGCTCTGGTAGTCGCCCTGACTACGGTCATCAGTTCCTCAGCGGTCCTCTCTTCAATCTCATCAGGATCCTCCATGAGATCCTCCTCATCCACAATCCTCTCCGGAATAACATCCTCAACCGCAATATTCTCTATCTGAACCTCATCCGGTCCCTCATTAGGGTACTCCATCGGATTCACAATTTGATCTCCAACTTGTAATAAAACATCCTCATGCTGATGCTCCTGAACCTCAAGGTTCGGTGCCCCGCTGCCCTATACGAGAACGAACTATGTTACTATCACGATACTTATAAGGGTTCCCGTAAGGGTTTTAACTGTCAACACTACTTTAAGTAGTCCGACCATGAACTTGGCAAGAGTTCTTATTATCTTTGTGAGTTTGTTATTATATCGTCGTATCATCTCTGAGGTTTATAACGCTTGGCTCTGATACCATTTCTGTAACACCCCCGAATCCGGGGTCGGGGATCCGGGTTGTCACGAGTTCCATTTCCCTTAATAACACCCAAACTTAATAATTACTCAACTACTCTGTACTGTGACCCCACAATAAACACACACACCACACGTTATAGTCTCAGAGATGAACATCCAAAAATAACCACAAGTCGTTTTATTCCACAATTATATGTCAATACACCTTAAAAGGTTTTCTGAATAAAAATTTCATTTTCTTTGCCATTATTACAATTCATAAATATACATAAATCTGGTACATCAAAAGTTGAAGCCTAGCCTATTGGTAGTTCCTACCTCAGCTACAGCGACATCAACGCTTCTAGAAAACTGCGGAACGTCTCCTAATCGCTTGTGAATCGGGAGCTTGGTCCTGTTCATCTTTTCTATCTGTTGTTGTGTGATGAAAGAAGAAAGCAAGGGTGAGCAGCAAGCCCACCAAAATAATATGTATAATGATTAATAGTATATGAGCCTTCTCATAGTACTCATGAAAGTCTTGGTCAAAAGAAATGAACCAAGTTTGATATCCTAATGCGATGAAGTCACAAAATATTCAGTATATATACATATATACTTTTCAAAATATTGGAAGTCCTCTTCCATGCATAATACACACAAAGTTTCAGCGTATAACTGTATAAAAAAAATATCGTTGCAAGGTGATCTCATATATCTAACCTTGTCTCAACGTTTTTCTGAAAATCTTTGTCATTCATAAGACAATTATTAACTAGATATAAGTTTAAAAGATGAAGTTACCAAATACTTCACTACACTTATATCATTTATAAAACTACTTGAACTACCATTGTTCAAAGTATAGTTAGCTTTCAACAGTTCATCGCATAGATGAGACTACAAGACAAGATTTGAATAGATTAAATCTTTGAAATATTATTAAAGGAAATGAAGTTATGATATACTTCATTAAGTTCTGATATATATATATATATATATATATATATCCACATATACATCTTCCTTTATACATTTCCTGAAAACCTCTGTCATGTAAAGTATGAACAGAATTGCAATATCCAATAAATTTGGAAAGGAAAAGAATTTTGGCATAAACTAGATATCTTGCTGATCAGGCAAAGATACCCATAAGTAACCTTTTCTACCAGTAGATGGACGAATTCCCCACTGGTCATCACCCTGGTCGTAATAGGACCTTATGCTGGACTGCCACTCAGCCACTTATGCATTTGATGGACTCCCACTGAGCCACTTACACTATCATGGACGCCCACTGAGCCCATGTTGCTTATGCCGACTCAATAGATGGACTTACTTCCCGAACGTTGGGTAAGTAATCAATTCATTTACCAAAACTGCAACCTTGTTGCGAATATAAAATACACCACATAGCCGGATCCCTCAGGTTTTGAGCGAGTATTTAAATCCCCTTAAAAAGGAAGATCTTAAATATAAAAATGAGTTTTGGGATCTGCTCTAACTTTTAAAAATCATTTTGAAGACTCGAAAACACTTTTAAGAGTGTTTGGAGTAAAGCTGATTTAATGAAGTAAATCAGTCCCCAGTATATTTAGAAAATGTCTGAATATTATTATTTAAATAATATTCCCATAAAGAATAATCTTTATAAAAATAATTGAAGTAGAAGTTTTGAAACTTATACTTGAAATGAATATTAAATATCCAAAGATATACCTATACGAAAGTACTATCTTTATTTGAATAATCGAAAATAAGTTTGATTATCGACACCTTATTCTTTAATAAAATAAAGAATATTATTAAGTAATAAGCGGAGTCATAATACCTCGAATGAATATTATAAATAATATTCATAAAATAAAGGAGTCATACATCCTCGAATGAATATCCAAGTAATATTCAATAATAATATAAAGGAGTCATAAGCCCTCGAATAATATTCGAAATAATATTCAATAATTAATATAAAGTTATCGAATAACCCTTATTCGATTAATAGTTTTGAAAACTATGACCATATATATATATATATATATATATATATACATATATACAAAATCTACTCGGGATCCTCGACTCCCGGTTTTAGAAAATGTTTTCACCTTTGGGTCCCTATACTAAGTGTTAGGTCCCAATGTGTTTGTAGAAGGGGGGTTGAATACAAACAGCACCGAATAATCGAATTAAATGCGGAATAAAAAATGTGAAACAAAATTCAAGTTAAATAAAAATATTATTAAACTTGAAAGGTGTTACAACAAATGTATCGATTACAAGGTATTAATCTCAAATCAATTATCACAAATCTAGAATAAATTCGACATGAACTTTTTCTATTTTTGCAATAATTAGAATCAAATGCTAAACGCGATTTGAGATTAAGTTCTAGGGATTTTGATCCGCTAGATTGTTACACAAGAACAAGATAAATAATTCTAGTGGTTTGGATTTAACATTAACAAACTAGAAATTGATCTTGAATTTCTGCAGAGAAGATGATTTTATATTTCAAGGCGGCTGCTCTTTTGTTCTTGACTTGTGTGTTGGATGATTATTGAAAGAAGGTCTTCTGCTTCTTTTTAATCAACAAAAACAATAGAATTGAATTGGCATGACAATCCTATAGCTGGCAAGACTTTCGGTAGGACAATTGAATGAACTAGCAAGACAATCTGAATGAACTAGCATGACAATCTGAATGAACTAGCATGACAATCAGAATGAACTAGCAAGACAATCATCCTCCTAGAGTAACTTTCGGTATGACAATGGAAAATGGCCTAGCATGACAATCGGTATGACAATCCTGATTGTCATGCTAGTTCATTTTCAATTGTCTTGCTGATTTAATGCTTGAAATTAATCCAATTAAACTTCTGAAAATTCCTAAAATTCCTAGAATTAATTCAGAATTAATTAATCAATTAATTCAATTAATAAATAAATTATTCTTCGCAGATATAATTTATTTTCTTAATTAAATTAGATGACTTAATTAATTAATAGAGAATTAATTCTAGTCTTGAGCAGCAACCATTCTTCTGCAAATCTTCTGAAAATCACTGAAAATTATGAATCAATTCCACCACTTCAACGTTGACACTCGATGTACTGTCTGGTTCATGAGTGACTAACTTCCGTGACGTTTCTTCATGTCTTGACTCTGACACTTTGATTTTCTTCAGATTAAATCCTTGTAATTAATTGATACTCTGACGAGATCTCTGTCACTTGATTAAATCCACGATCTTGATTTATATCACTGAGGCATGATCAACTTCTTGAACTTCTTCCAGTGAATTAACTCCTCAAGTCTGTAGATGAACCTTGTTTCTGAATCCTTTGACAGATATTACTTTGCGAGATCTCTCTGACGGTCGATCCACTATTTACTTATTACATTCTTATTTGAGTTGAGTTGAATCCTCGAATATACAAATAGGCTATAACATATGACTTACAATCTCCCCCTATTTGTTTGTTTAGACAATAACACACAAATACCTAGAGGATAACTCAACTAACAAATAAGAAAAAGATATAAATATACATGCAAAGTAAATAGCAGAAAAGTTTCTGGATGAGATTTAACATTTTCCAGATTCCAAGTAGATGTTCCTCTAGACTGAACATATCTTCAAGTAGTTTCATCTTCATTTGTACAACCACATTTCCTGTTGAGAAGCCCATATCTCGTGCTTCTCCCCCTATGAGAATCAACTGATTAAAGAAGATCACCTTCGTTTTACCACCTCTCCCGTACAATAGGATCCGCAGATAAAAACCAATGGTACTCCCCTAACAGCTTCTTCCCTTACTAGGAAATCACCTTGTGTTTACCACCTCTCCCGTACAATAGGATCCGTAGTTACAAACAACAATGGTGTGGTGTAGTGTACATTTTTAGGATCTTTTTCTTCCTCCCTGCTATTTCTCCCCCTTAGTTGAGGAATCCTCCAAACTATTACTTAAGCTTTTATCTCCCCCTTAAAGAAGGAATGTATGCCGTCGTCTGAAGGAGTTCTCATATTTCACTTGGTTGGAAAAGAAATAACAAGTGTTTCTCTTTCTTCCTCACTGTGAGTGTGTGATCCTGTTTTAGTGTACCTCACATGTGTTTCACTCTTCTCTCCACTCGTGTTTACACTCATTCTCACAAGTGTATCACTCTTCTCTCATAGCTCCATAATCCAGCTGTACCTGCAAGGAAAATCACCTTAGCCATCCTTAAGGAGGTCACAGGTGGTGCAATGGGAGTTCACAAATCCCCATCCTTGTTAAACTCGTCAGATGAATCTGAGTCATAATTTACAAGTTAATAGTTTCCCTTTTAGGGTTCCAGATTTGAATTCTGGGAAGGTAAACAATGATCCAAAGATTTTAGCATAAAGATCAAGGTTCCCTTCTAATGTCTGTGAAGACATTTCCTTGTGACTCATCAGGTAATATCTGAATCATTGTCAACAAGTTGCCGATCTGCACCTATGTCAGATCCACTATCCGCAGATGCATCCAGGGGATTTAAGCCTGGGGAGGTAGATAATGACCACTAACATATGGCTTTTGGATCAATATCCTCTCCTAACACCTGTAAAGGCAATTGGTCCACTAACGAACCTTGAACAATCGAATCTGACCTTAAAATGGTCGAAACTCTTGTTTCCGTCAACTCATCCTTTGTGTGTGTAACCTCTCCTTGTGCATCAAGAATTGATTATGTTTGAAGTGGTGACACTACATCGGATACCTTGGCCGACAGGCAAAATTCAATAGACTCACCCTGTTGAGAGAATGAATCTAGTAACTGTTTTTGTGCCTTTTCAGCCATTACATCTTTTTGAGAAGATGTATGGGGGCTAGCAGTTGTCTCGGTTTAAATACTACTCATCTATGTATGAGACAGAGCCACTGGGTTGACTACAGAACCTTCCTTATGTGGTGCACTAGGCACTATCTCCCTCACGCTCATTCATACTATATTTAGTGGTAAGAGAGTGTTGGTTGGTTCTGTTTTTTGTGTTTGTCTTTACAGTCTGGGATAGACGTTGTGGGTTTTCAACCTCATGACTGTCAATGAAAGAAAGTCAATGGAGACTGAACCTGTATCATAGAACATATGGTAATAGAGAGAAAATGATTTACAATAGTGATTTCAAAAGATTTTACATGAAATAAGAAATCACTAATGTAGAAAGAAGTTTAATTTTGTTTTTCAATATGAATGAGTTTTTGATAAAACATTGATCACTTAGGGTAAAGTCTAAGTAATTCTCATTCATGTCAAAAGCTTACAAATATCTGCAACATAATGTTAACAAGATATCATTGACCGATACTTGTCAAGTACTTTAGATACTAATTGTTATGTTGCATTATCAATATACCACTGCACATATAAAACAATATGATTGTGCTTAGTGATAAGATAGTTATTAATATGACGACTCTACTTATTCATATAAAATTATAACTTCTGTTAGAGTGCCATACCATGTTCTTGACGATTGCTTGAGCAGTATACTAGTTCATACCAACCTGAAGTGAGATTGTGAAGAAGAGATTGCATAGTCCAATAGATCTGCAGCTGCAAAGTCCATGAACTGTGGTGCATTGACTTCCTCTTTTGACTTACCAACCAGGAGTACACTTGTACACATCTTACTAGAGTCCAATTCCAAGTGTAATGTGCAGCAGGTGCCTGATATGTCGTAATATTCTCAAGTCTCGTCACTGGTGCTATATGTTAGATACTGCTTCCTGATAATAACCTAGCACAATATACAAAATTACAATGATAACATTCCCAGCTTGCAAACAGCCATATCCCTCAGATAAACCTTTGCTGTTATCTCCAAAGGTAATCAGGGGGCCAGCTTTCTCAATCCACATTTGATAGCAGGGCTCTATCTCCGGTCATATGTCTTGACGATCCACTGTCAAGAATCCACACTACCGGTTGTACCTGTTTAATGCCCTGCAACACAAATGGATTAACCCTTCTTCGGAACCCAAACTTGGTTGGGCCCGGCATACTTGTAGAACTGTCCTTTGTCAGGCAAAACAACATTTTTAATTTTAATTGTCTCAACTTTCTCAATGACTGAACATTTGACCTTGTAAACAGCCTTAACAAATTTCTGTTTAAGCTTAGGCACAAATGTCTCCTTTCTAGCCTTAGAAGGACTAGCAGTCTTAGACCTATCATGCTTCTTGTTATTCACATGCTGACGAGGAGTAGTCTTATCATTAGACACATGCTTACCATTAAAATAAGCATACATCATATTAAAAGCACAAGACATACAATTAGCAACACCACATGCTTTATGAGAGTGATTAACAGCAGGTAATTTATGCATGGTAGACATGGCATTATTGTTATCCAACTCATGTGTGTCTGAGTTAGTCTCAGTTGCTTTCACAACTTTGACTGGAACTTTCGACTCACTTGACTTGGAAACAATCTTCTCATAAGCATGATCCTCAGCACGTATTTCTTCTTGAATAACAGAAGAGGTCGCATCAAATGGTTCAGCAATTGATGGTTTATAGAGGGGTTCATCAACACCCTTAAGCACATGTGGTACTTCCCTCCCTTTAGCACATACACGAGGAGGGGAGTTTATGCCTAATTCTCCAATAGCAGCATTGTAATCATAACCTATTCCAGATGTTTGATTAACAGCTTGCTTACTGTAGAACTCTTTAGCCTTCGAACAAGAATTGAAGTAGGCTCTAACCTTAGTCTCAAGACCGGTGATCTTGTCTTTGAGAATAGTTTCGAGTTTTCTATAACAGTCAACTCTATTCTCTAGAAAAGATACCTGTTCTTTTAATTTGTCTTGATTAATGTGCACAAGTCTTAATTCATTGACCTCTTTCTTAAGGTCTGTGATCTGTAAACTTAACAGTTCATTATCACGACGTGCACAATCTAAGTTACCTCTTAGATGATAAACCATTTCAGCATCAGAAAGTTTTACCTCTATTCTTGACGATGAAGCTTTTCCATCAATAGCCATAAGAGCAAGATTTCCTTCATCTTCATCTTCACTATCAGTATCATCCCAGCTTCTTCCCTTTGCCAGATAAGCCCTTTCAGAGTTCTTTCTTACTTGCTTTGGCTTCCTACATTCTGTGGCAAAGTGTCCCAACTCATTGCAGTTATAGCATCTAATGGTGCTCCGATCAACCATCCCTGTTTTGTATCCACCACTGTTGGTGTTAGAGGATGAAGATCCACCTTTCTGGAATTTGTTGTAGTTGGACTTGTACTTAAGCTTGGGATTCCTCTTGAATCTGACATGGGAGAATCTCTTGACAATTTGGGCCATTGACTCATCTTCCAATTGCTCCAGCTCTTCCAAGGAATAAAAATCATCACTTGATTGATTTGTAGTAGGAGGGTCATATTCTGCTACTAACATATTTTCCTCAGCCTTGGAACACTGTACCATTCTCTCTAACTGTTGAGATTGTTGTTGTTGTTGACCTTCAGCTACAAGTGCAGTAGATGTGCTGACCATTCTATCCTTCCCGTAGACTTCCTTCTGTTGAATCTGCTCCAACTCATAGGTTTTTAACACTCCATAGAGCCTGTCCAAAGAAATCTCACTCAGATCTCTAGCTTCTCTAATGGCAGTGATTCTATGTTCAAGATGAGTTGGTAGTGTTAAAAGAAACTTTTTGTTGACCTCCCTGACTGAATAATACTTTCCATTGATGTTCAGGTTGTTGATCAACGCATTGTATCTCTCAAACACTTCAGTAATTCCTTCTCCTGGATTTGATTTGAAATGTTCATATTCAGAGGTTAGGATCTCCAACTTGTTTTCCCTAACTTCCTCTGTGCCTTCATTAATCACCTCAATAGTTTCCCACATGTGTTTGGAATTTTTACAGTTCATCACATGTCTGTTCATCAAGGGATCAAGGGAATCAATTAATATTAATTGAAGGCTGGCATCCAAGGAGGCTTCTTCCTTCTCAGCAGGAGTAAAATCTTCAGGCTCTTTTGGATAGGTTCTAGCTTCAGTAGTCACCACACCATCTATTATTACCTCCGGTTCAATAACCATCGGAGTTTTTATATCCTTCTTTAACAAGCTTGAATATTTGGGATTTGCAACTTGTAAAAACAAGAGCATCTTCTTCTTCCACATAATATAATTTTCTTTATCAAATTGTGGAATTTTAACGGTTCCAACTTTATGTGAAGTCATTATGAATTTTTGAAAGAATAAAAATTCAAAGAGTTGAAAAATCACAAAAGTCTAGGATCTTGATTTGTTCGTTAATCAGAAGGCTCTGATACCAATTGTTAGGTCCCAATGTGTTTGTAGAAGGGGGGTTGAATACAAACAGCACCGAATAATCGAATTAAATGCGGAATAAAAAATGTGAAACAAAATTCAAGTTAAATAAAAATATTATTAAACTTGAAAGGTGTTACAACAAATGTATCGATTACAAGGTATTAATCTCAAATCAATTATCACAAATCTAGAATAAATTCGACATGAACTTTTTCTATTTTTGCAATAATTAGAATCAAATGCTAAACGCGATTTGAGATTAAGTTCTAGGGATTTTGATCCGCTAGATTGTTACACAAGAACAAGATAAATAATTCTAGTGGTTTGGATTTAACATTAACAAACTAGAAATTGATCTTGAATTTCTGCAGAGAAGATGATTTTATATTTCAAGGCGGCTGCTCTTTTGTTCTTGACTTGTGTGTTGGATGATTATTGAAAGAAGGTCTTCTGCTTCTTTTTAATCAACAAAAACAATAGAATTGAATTGGCATGACAATCCTATAGCTGGCAAGACTTTCGGTAGGACAATTGAATGAACTAGCAAGACAATCTGAATGAACTAGCATGACAATCTGAATGAACTAGCATGACAATCAGAATGAACTAGCAAGACAATCATCCTCCTAGAGTAACTTTCGGTATGACAATGGAAAATGGCCTAGCATGACAATCGGTATGACAATCCTGATTGTCATGCTAGTTCATTTTCAATTGTCTTGCTGATTTAATGCTTGAAATTAATCCAATTAAACTTCTGAAAATTCCTAAAATTCCTAGAATTAATTCAGAATTAATTAATCAATTAATTCAATTAATAAATAAATTATTCTTCGCAGATATAATTTATTTTCTTAATTAAATTAGATGACTTAATTAATTAATAGAGAATTAATTCTAGTCTTGAGCAGCAACCATTCTTCTGCAAATCTTCTGAAAATCACTGAAAATTATGAATCAATTCCACCACTTCAACGTTGACACTCGATGTACTGTCTGGTTCATGAGTGACTAACTTCCGTGACGTTTCTTCATGTCTTGACTCTGACACTTTGATTTTCTTCAGATTAAATCCTTGTAATTAATTGATACTCTGACGAGATCTCTGTCACTTGATTAAATCCACGATCTTGATTTATATCACTGAGGCATGATCAACTTCTTGAACTTCTTCCAGTGAATTAACTCCTCAAGTCTGTAGATGAACCTTGTTTCTGAATCCTTTGACAGATATTACTTTGCGAGATCTCTCTGACGGTCGATCCACTATTTACTTATTACATTCTTATTTGAGTTGAGTTGAATCCTCGAATATACAAATAGGCTATAACATATGACTTACACTAAGGGTATATGCAAATTACCGCTATCCTCTAGCATAGGTATTATCAACTGAATCAACAGATATATATGGCAAGAATACGAAACAGGCATGCATATGTACCATATCACATGCTACAATATATTGCAAGAATTTGCTAATATAAACATCATGCATCTATCGCAAGATAATGCATATACATATATACATCACAACAACAGTATAACGGGTAGAAAACTTGCCTGAGCGACTTGGGGTGATAAAAGGCTCGGGACGAGTCTGGTAACCTATAAACAACAAGTAAGTTGGAATTAAACCAAAGTCACTTGTAAATCTATACTTTAACTAACTTAGACTCTAACGCTTGTTTTGCGCTTACTGATTCGCTTAAGTCACTCGGGTACCCTCGGCTCCACCATTTTTAATAATTTAACCTTTACGAGTTTTAAGGCGATTCCTTCGCGAGTGTCTTACCAACTGCCTAACACACTTACCATAAATGTTTCATACATTAATTAACCATTTTTGGTCTTTAACCTATGTTTCAAAGTAAGCCGAGGGGAAAAGTTTCGTTCGCGAAACGCCGTTACTTGAAACGGTCGTTTCTCCTAAACCGTGCATCGGAATCGAACGAACTACATATCAAAACGAAGCTCGTAACACGAGCTATCTAGACATGGCAATGGTCATAATCTAGCAGGGGGTTCTCGGGTCCTAATGTTATGCACAAAAACAGTCTAAAGAAAATCAGACGTTATGACGGCTATGTTTACGCGATTTCCCAATTTAAAACCATTCAAAACCAACCCAATTCAACCTCAAATCCAACATACAACCAACATCCATCCTTATCACATCATAACAACCCCAACCAATTCAATTTTAACATTCATACTTATGCCTAAGCTTGAATTTAACTATACTACATTCTTTTAACCAAAACAACAAGATTTACCATTCCATTTCAATACCATTTCATCCCCAAACTCTAACTCACAACCATTAAGCTACAATATCACCCTACTAATCAAAATCATCTTATAATACATAGGAATCTAGGGTTTGGAGATGATATACCTTCCTTGAAGTGGTGGGAGGAGCTAGGAAGCCTTAAGAAGCTTTGAGAAGTCTTAGGAATGCTTGGATCTTCAAGGAAATCAAGAAAAATTTCAAGTTAAAAACTTGAAAATACTATTCATTGTCTTCTTCTTTGATTAAATGAAGAAGATTGAGAAGGAATTGATGGCTTAAACTCATGATATAGCCCTAACTATGCATAAGGATGATTAGGGAATTAACTCACCAATTTAGGAGGCTTGGATCTTGAGTTTTGAATTTCTTGCCCTTTTGCAATAGTAAAAGCCGAGAGCATGAAGAACAATGCCTTGGTTTCTTTTTGATTTTGATGAATAATGATTTGCTTGGCTTGGTTGGTTTGATTTTTGTGTTTGTTTTAGTAAATTACCTAGTTGCCCTTGATTTTGTGTGGTTAAAAAGCCACCACATCTCCTTCCTTCCCATGTCATGCCTATGTCATGTTGTGATGTCATCTTTCCCTCTTTGTCCTCCTCTCATTGGTTGGGTGACATCACTCTCTCTAATCCCTTTTGATTAACTTCCTAATTGTTTGCCTAATGACCGCTGATCTGTTATACGGTTCGCTTAACTTTCGTTTTTGTTTATCGTTTGAAGGATCATACCCGGGATCTTATTACTTAGGTTCCCTTAACCTTTCTCAATACGTTATATTCCTTTTTATGATCCTCTAATATAATCCTTTAATTTAAATCCTTTTTATCCTGTTACCTTTTTCTCAATTCTTTCCGGATCTAGTGGATTTCCGGGAAAATAAAAGTGTTCGGATTTGGATTCTGACGATCTTTACATACACTTATATCCCATATAAAGTACTGATAAAATCTCAGAATATCCATAACAGAACCCCTACATAGTGTGGTATGAAAATTTTTCTCATTCAGCTAAAACACTATTCACAAGGGTTACAAAAAGTTAAAAATTTTGGGGATTATTACATATAGGATATCCATATCTATGTACAAGGAACCTTAGATAATTACCTTGTGATTTAACAATGCTTGGAACTTGATTTTTGATTTTTCTTCCTTTAAAAAAAGAAGAAAAGCCGAGAGCAAGATGATGAGAATGAAATGATTTTGTGTTTTTTGATTTGTTTGGCTTAGCTTGGTTGTTTTTTTGTTTTGTTTTTGGTTAATTACCTTAATAACCTTATATTTGTGTGGTTATAAACCAACCACACCTCCTCCTTCCCTATGTCATGCTTGCATCACCTTATTGTGTCATCATCTCTTACTTGCCCTCTTCTCATTGGTTGGATGACCTCATCATCCCTAACCTCCTTGATTAACCTCCTAATTGTTTGCCTAATGACCGCTGATCTGTTATACGGTTCGCTTAACTTTCATTTTCGTTTATCGTTTGAGGGATCATACCCGGGATCTTATTACTTGGGTTTCCTTAACCTTTCTCAATACATTATAATCCTTTTATGAACCTCTCTTATGATCCTTTAATTTAAATCCTTTTTATCCTGTTACCTTATACTCAATTCTTTCCGTATCTAGTGGATTTCCGGGAAAAATCAAAGTGTTCGGAATTGGATTCTGACGATCTTTACATACACTTATATACCTTATAGATTACTAATAAAATCTCAGAATATCCATAACAGAACCCCTACATAGTGTGGCATGAAAAGTTTTCTTATTCAGCATAATCTGCAAAATCACTATTCATAAGGGTTTCAAAAATTTCCAAAAATTGGGGTTATTACAAATGGCCAAGTCAGAAGAAACAAAAGTTAGCTCATCCAGCATCCAGGTCATCACTACTAATCTTGCACTGCTTTCTAAGGATGAATGCAATGATAATATAAATGATATGTCTACTAAATTGTATCATTTGCGTGTCACACTTAAATCACTCACTAAAGAAAACATTAGAATTAAAAAGAATAATCAGTTTTTGAGTGATAGAAATGTTGTGTTAGAAACTCAATTCATTGAATTTGAGAAATTGAAAATTCAGTGTAAAGTTGCTAAAGATGAGTTAACCGAGTCTTTGAAGAAAGAGAAAATTCTGAAAAGCGGCTTGAACGTGAGCAAGAAGTCATTAAAATATGGAAATCCTCTAGGGATGTTAGTGTACATATTTCCAAAGTTCAAGGTATTGAGTCATTTTGTGAAGCAGCTTGGAAGTAAGACAAGAAGAAACTGGACCAAGAGTTAGTTGATGGTCTTTCAACGGATGTTGCATAGACGGATGATAAAGCTTATTTGTTGAAAGATAAAGCTCATCTATTGAAAGTTGATTCTCATCCATTGAATAAGAAAAAGACCATTAGCAAAGGAAAGAAAGCAAAGTTGAATGAGAAATATTGTTCAGTTTCAAAGTATTTTGTCTCAGGAGAATCAAGCAAAACCAAGGATGCAGGGAAAGTGAATATAAGACATATGTCAATGAATCAATTGAATGACAGGTTAGAATAGATTGAGGTCAAAGCAGAATCTAAAAGGAAAACCAATAGGAATGGGAAAGTAGGGATTAACAAACACAACAACTACACACCTGATAAGTATGCACCTAGAAAAACTAGTGTGAAATATGGTAGTGTTAATCATATATCTACTAACTGAAAGTCTGTTATGAATGTACCCATGTCTGCACCTCATGCTTTATCTAACATGCCTATGTCACTTATGCATGTCATGCCTGTTATCCACACAAAGAATCCACTTGCATATTTTTGCTAATATGCCATTTGAACAAAATTTGTACTATGCTTCATTTAACATGCCACAGATTCCATATAACATGCATGTCTAGAATAACATGTTTGCACAAAAAATGCCATATCATGTTTATAATAATGTGCTTGATGAATCTCAAACTAATTATGGATTTCAAAGACCTACACCCAAGATAAAAGTTGATCTTGAATTACCTGAGTCTGATGGTGAAAAGTCCAAGAAAAGTAAGAATAAAGCTAACAAGGAAGGATCCAAGGAAACTTGGGTACCAAAATCAACTTGATTTAGTTTTGATGTATGCAGGGAAACATAAAGAATCTATGGTATTTGGACAATGGATGCTCAAGGCATATGATTGGAGATTCAACCCTGCTCACAGAGTTTAAGGAAAGAGTTGGCCCTAGCATTACCTTTGGAGATAATAACAAATGATATACTATGGGATATGGCTTGATTTCAAAAGGGAATGTCATCATTGATGAAGTTATATTAGTTGATGGACTTAAGCACAACCTTTTGAGTGTCATCCAACTATATGACAAAGCCAACTCAGTTACCTTTAATTTTGAAGCTTGTGTTGTGACTTGCAAAAAGGAAAGCAATGTGGTTCAAACTGGAGTAAGAAAATGGAATGTGTACTTAGCTGACTTCAAATCTATAAATGCAGACTCAATTACTTGTCTTTTCAGCAAAACAAGTCAAGATGAAAGTTGGATGTTGCACAAGAAACTGTCTTATTTGAATTTCAAGACAATGAATGAATTAGCCAGGAAGGACCTTGTTAGAGGTATTCCTGAAATTGAATTCAAAAAGGATAGACTGTGTGGTGCTTGTCAAAAAGGAAAGTAAATGAAAGCATCATTCAAAAGGAAGCTTGAAACAATAATTGATGAACCATTACAACTATTGCATATGGATCTCTTTGGACCAGTTAATGTATTGTCACTACGCCATAGATTGCTTCTTTCTACACAAAAACTGTGTCTCTATAGACCCTATTTGATGTTGCTAAAGGTTATAGAAACACCAAAGCTATATTGGGTCGTAGCTAGTAACTATAGGTGTCTATAGCAACATTAAAACATGTTTAAGATAACACAGCCTCTACTGTTATAATAGATAAATATAAATGTTGTAATAGCACCCTACAACAACATAATTTTCTATATTGCAATGAATGTTCTAATTTCAATATTTTAAAAAAATGGGGCCCGAAATCTGGGGCCTACATTTATGGGGGACCCACATATATAATTTTTATTAATTCATAATAATAGTTTGTATTGCTTTTTTCCCTTAAATATTTACGAATACAATAATCAATAGACAAATATTTAAACCGTTAATATAAATGAAAATATTTTAAGAATGATTGGACTAACTCAAATTAAATTAACAAATATAAAACTCATAAATTGTTACAAATAGTGTAATAACCCCAATTTTTGGAATTTTTGAAACACTAATGAATAGTAACTTTTTGCTAGTGATGCTGATTGAGGAAAATTATCAGACCACGCTATATAGGAGTACTGTTATGGAAATTCTAAGATCATATTAGTATTTCATAAAGTAAATGAGTGTATGTAAAGATCGACAGAATCAAAATTCGAACAGTTTGATTTTTCCCGAAAATCCACCAGATACCGAAAAAATTGATTATAAGGTAACATGATTAAAAGGATTTAAATTCAAGGATTATAAGAGAGGATCATAAAAGGAATATAAAATATTGAGAAAGGTTTAGGGGAACCCAAGTAATAAGATCCCGGATATGATCCCTCATACGACGAACGAGAACGAAAGTTAAGCGAACCGTATAATAGATAAGCGGTCATTAGCCAGGTAATTAAGGGTTAATCAAAGAGGTTAGTGGGTGATGATGTCATCACACCACAAAGGGAAGACAAGTGTAAAAAGATGACACAAGCTTGATGACATAAGCATGACAAAGGGATTTTGTTTTGTTGGTTGATTTTGGACCATGCAAAATTAACCATGGTAAAAAATTTAAATCATTTGCTAAGACAAAAAGAGAAGCAACCAAGCATTATTTCATAAAACAAAAAGAAGGAGAGTTGACTTTTGCTTCCAAAAACAAAGCTCTCGGCCAAAACAAACCCAGCAACTTCAAACTGCCATATCTCCTTCAATACTCACTCAAATGTGGTGTTCTATAGCTCATTGGAAAGGTATTGAGATGGCCTAAAACTATTGTTCAAAAGTCTCGTCCAAATAAGTATGGTAAGACCCTCATTTTTACAGTTCTTTCAATCAGACTTTTAGAAATTTCAAAGCCTAACTTTGTGTTCTTGATTTCTTTGGAAAGATCAAGCTTGTAGGAGGCTCCCTAAGGCTTCCTAGAAACTTAACACCTCCCAAGGAAGGTATAAACTTCAAACCCTAGCCTTTACTTTAATTATTAGTAAGTTTGATGGTTGGTTTTCTAAATGAGAAGCTTGATCTTTGATTATTAGTAGTTTGATTCGAATTTGGAATGATTTGGTGAATGAATCTTGTTATAGTTAATAGAACTTGATTGTGGTTGGTTGAGATGAAGAATCTGGAGAATAAGGACTGGTATAGTATTATTTAGTTGAGGTTTTAATGTGTTAATAATTGTGGGTTGTTTGGTAAAGTTTTGGTGTAGTGAGAAACTTGTAAAACTCGTAAATATAGCCGTCGTAATGCCCGTTTTCCTTAGACTGTTGTACATGAATCTCGGACCAGATAACTCACTGACCAATCTGTAACTTTGCCATGTTTAGCTAGATCGTGTCGTAAGCTTCATTTTGGTATGTGGTTCGCTTGAATCCGATGTACGGTTTAGGAGAAACGACTGTTTTAAGTAACGGCGTTTCGCGAACGAACCATTACCCCTCGGCTAACTTTGAAACCTTGGTTAAGGCCCTTAAATGACTAATTGGAGTATGAAACAATTATGTAACGTGGATTAGACAGTTGGTATAGTACTCGCGAAAGAATCGCCTTAAAATTCTTAATGGTTAATTTATTAAAAATGGTGGAGCCGAGGGTACTCAAACGACTTATGCGATTTTTTAAGCGTAGAAATGACTATAAGCGAACGTTAGGGTTCAATTGGTTAAAGTCTAGTTTCTTAAGCGACCGGGGTTTAATTCCGACTTATGTTGTTATTCATAGGTTATCGGACCCAGTCTAAGCTTAAGTCTATCCGGGAACACTCAGGCAAGTTTCCTACCCGTTATACTGTTGTTGTGATGTAAATATATTGACGGATTATCTTGAGATAGGTGCATGGTTGTTATTAGCAAATCTTGCGATATATTGGATCATGTTGATATGGTAGATATATGCATGTTGTGAAATCTTGATATTTTATTATCAATTCAAATGCTTATAAACTGCATAATACCTATGCTAGAGATAAGCAGTAGTTGCGTATATCCTTCGTATAGGGGACCCAAAGGTTAACATTTTTCTAAACCGGGAGTCGATGTTCCCGAGTATAATATATATATTTTTATATGTATATATATAGATATATTTTTAAAACTATTAATCGAATAAGGTTTATTCGATAACTTTATTTTATTTAATGAATATTATTTTGAATTTATTCGAGGACTTATGACTCCGCTCATTTTATTTAATGAATGTTATTTTGAATATTCATTCGAGGACCTATGATTTTGCTTATTGTATTATATAATGTTTCGATATTTGCCAAGTATTCGGAAAATAATTGATACTATCAAATCATTCTTACTTTAAATATTTTCAGAGATTATTTTCAAACTTTATCAAAACTATTTTTGGAAGGTTAGAGCGGATCCCAAAACTCGTTTTCATATTTAAGATCTTCCTTTCGAATGGGATTTAAATACTCGCTAAAAACTCTGAGGGATCCGGCTCCGTGATGTATTTTTATATTCGCAACAAGGTTTCTGTTTTGATAAAAGAGTTTTTGATTACTTACCCAACACTCGGGAAGTAAAATTCTTGGAATAAGTTAATCCATTAACAGGCATCGCCTGGGAAATATCGGTGAGTTTTCCTTTCCAACTAGATACGACTTCTTGGTGGAGTCGTATCAACAAGTTTGTACTTGGGGAAAGGGGGGACGGGCTTTACGTTTCAGAGTCATGGATTTCATCTGAACTAGGAGTGGCGTAAGTGGTCGAGTGGCGCCGGCCCAGCCTTATTATATTGGCCCAAATGGCCCGGAAGTTCCACTAAGACGGTCCATTCCTTAGGAGTCCAGTGTTCGGTTGACAAGTAAATCCGACTGTTCTCCTCTACATGTAGAAAATGGTGGGGTTGCACTACTGCGACTGATCATCGTGAGTGGTCTTCCTGGAGCGGCAAACTCCCGTAATGAGTTCATCATCCAATTGGATATTTCTGCAACACTACCCAGAGCACTTCGATAGAAAGGCTAAGGCTGGGCGATTGTTGAGTGTTTGCAGGGTCGAGTTTTAAAAATGATGTTTTTATCAAATGAAGTATCTCGTAACTTCATTTTATTTTGATGATATTTCAAAGATTGATTCTATACAAGTTTTGTCGTGTAGCTTCATCTATGGGATGAACTATTTATACCTTGAACGGTGGTAGTTCAAGTAGTATTCGGAAAAAGATATAAGTATATTGGAGTATCTTGTAACTTCATCTTTTCAACTTATATCTAGTTAATGATTATCTTATGAATGACAAAGGTTTTCAGAAAAACGTTGAGACAAGGTTAGATATATGAGATCACCTTGCAACGATATTTTTATACAATTATAAACTGAAACTCTGTGTATATTATACATGTCAGAGGATTTCAAAGATTGTGAATAGTATATAGGTATATATATATACTGAATATTTTGCGACTTGGTCGCGTTAAGATATCACCTTGGTTCATTTCTTCTTGACCAATACTTTCATGAGTACTATGAGAATGCTCATATATTGTTAATTATTATATATATTATTTAAGTGGGCTTGTTGCTTACCCTTGCTTTCTTCTTTCATCACACAACAACAGATAGACAAGATGAACAGGACCAACCTCCCAATTTGCGAGCGGATAGGAAACGTTCCGCAGTTTCCTGTAGGCATTGATGCCGCTGTAGCTGAGGTAGAAATTACCAATAGGCTAGGCTTTCAACTTCTGATGTACCGGACTTATGTATCTATATGAATTGTAATAATGACAAAGAAATGTAAATTTATTCAGAAACCCTTTTGAGGTGTAATGGATTATAATTATGGAATAAAATGACTTGTGTTATTTTTGGTATTCATCTCTGAGACTATAACTTGTGGTGTGTGTGTATATTGTGGGGTCACAGTACGCAGTAGTTGGTTGTTTATTAAGATTAAGCTTTATTAAGGGAAATGAAACTGGTGATAACCCGGATCCCCGACCCCGGATATGGTAGCGGGACTCTGAACCCTGAGGTTGAGGAGCAACAGTGCGATGATATTTTATTACTTATTGGAGATCAGATTATGGATCTGATAGAGCGTCCTAACAAGGGACCGGATGATGTTCATATTGAGGATGTAGCGGTTGAGGATGTTGTCCTAGAAGGGATTGTTGTTGAGGAGGATCCCATGGAGGATCCTGACAAAAAATGAATAAAGGACCACTGAGGAATTGATAACCATGGTTAGGGCGACTACTAGAGGTAGGATTGGACGGTCACTACCGTAGGTTCGTTCATGTTTGTAAAGATAGTAGCCCCTTTAATGCGGCTTACTCGTATGACTGAGAAGCTCGAATGGACAAAGAAATGCGAGAACAGCTTTTAAGAACTGAAGCAAAGATTGGTGACGGCCCTTATGTTGGCATTGCTAGATGGAAAGGAGATGTTGTGATGTGTAGTGATGCTTCGCATAAGGAATTAGGGTGCTTCTTATACAACACGGCAAGGTAATCGTGTACGCATCAAGATAATTAAGGGAATATAAAATTCGATATCCCCACCCTTGAGCTTGGGCTCGTGGCAATAGTTTTGCCCTAAAGATTAGAGGCACTACTTGTATGGATAAAAGTTCAAGGTTTACACAAACCATAAGAGCTCAAGTATATTTCCACGCAGAAAGAGCTTAACATGCACCAGAGGACGTGGTTGGAGCTAAATCAAGGATTACAATTATGAGATTTTTTATCATCCGGGGAAAGCTAATATGGTGGCTAACGCCCTTAGTAGAAAGGAGAGACTCAAGACGATAATATGTTTGGGAGAATTGATAAGAGACTTTGAGAACATGGAAATAGAAGTGAAGGTAACCGAAGCTGGTACCGAAAAGCTGTTTGAGATTGTAATGCAGCCCGAGTTATTGGAAGAGATTAGATTGTGCCAAGAAAAAGTGATGAATGAAGGCAGAGAGCCTATGACTGGAGAAGAGATTAATACCGAGAAAGATGATAAGGAAATAATGACGTAATCCTACAGAATTTTGGTTCCAAACGTTCAAGAGCTTAAGGACGAGATCTTAGATGAAAGCCATAGTTCAAGTAATAAGATTTAGGGAAAACCTTGAATGTGATAGTCAGGGAGGTCGCCATCAAGAAAGAAAGAACCCATAACATAAGGGAAAATAAGGATTTTAACATATAAGATAACCCTGATCATGGGAGAAGGATGAAATATTTCATACTGATAAAACAGAAGTCAAGCAATATAGGGAGAACCGGGATGGTACTCCTATGGGACAATTCATGGACCTTCCTAAACAAAAATTGTACTTTTATTCCCAAACACCACCCTGAGGAAACAATGCGGTGGGAAATTCTTTCAGGACCTTTAATTCGCTAAGCTCTCAGAGTTCCAAGGAACAAGCTGACCTAGTCGAGGCGAGATCCCGGTTAAAAGAAATAGAGGAATCATTTGAGATTCTAAATGATTGACGAAGCACATAAGACTATTTTTGTCACCTACCTTCCTAAGAAAGAGGCCACCCGCTGGTGAAAGATCACGAAAGGCACGGAGCCAGAGGTTAGAATAAACTGATTAAAGTTTAGTCAATTGTTTTCGGGAAAGTAATTCCCAAGGTTACGGAGATAGTGTAAAAGCTTTAGAGCCAGAACAAAGGCGGACAAGTATGATGAATTATGAAGCTAGGTTGTAAAAGTTGTCAAGATTCGTTATGATGACAAGAATCCCAGAACGACTTGATATTTGAAGTCAATTATTAGTGAGTTCGTGAAATGATTGTAATAGAAAAGAAAATAGAAAGAAACTGAAGTGGAAAGGAAGATAAAGACAATAGAGTTTGAGGAATGATAAGGGAGTTGGGTATGAGGAAACCCTAAAGACTCGTAGCAATAGAAATAGAAAAGTATGTAATCGTCAGGATGAGAATTATTCACCATGAGTTAAAATTGATGGATGAAGGCATAAGAGATACATATAGTTTATCCCCTGTAAGTTGGGAGGATTCGAGGAAACCTGGAGATAGTTTGAAGGATAAATAATGAGACGCGGATAGACTGAGGAGACAAGAAAGTAAGAAATTTGGAAAATTGGATGAAGGAAGTGACCTTCAAGAATGTGAAGTATAAGACCGGGGGCATGATACCCAGAAAGGGAGATGCCAGGTATGAAAGATATCACAACATTGAGATGACGGTTGAGATAAACAACAAAAGTAAATGAGGAATTATTAAAAAGAAGTTCACGTTGAACATGACCAATATCTTCCAGAACATCCTTGTTGTCATTACCAAATTAGGAAAGAAAAGCGGGTAACCATTGTTATCTTTTGAAGGCCATATGGGCTGACCTCAGTTTGAATAAGGATGCTATTGATGCTATTATGAAATTGGTATAGACTATCGAGGTGGGAATGATTGAATAAGATAATCTATCAAGGATATATGACTTGATTTATCCATGGAAGGATGCAAGTACCTTTTTAAAGGTGGAATTAATGATATAACTTCGATAACGTAAGATGAACCCTAGGGGAATGCATAAAGGTTGGCATTTCGCCCTTAATAGGGACAGTATGAGTTCTGACAGTATGAATTGAAAAGGATTAAGTTAACAACAACCCTTAAGGATCAGTGGGGAAATTTTCCAGAAGTGTATAGACAATGGTTCTAGTATTAGTAAATGGTATTTTGATATGCCCTGTATCTAGGGAATATAGGAGGAATGATTCAAGGATAACCTTAGAGGTCTTACAAGGAGAAAGGTAATATTCAAAGTTCTCAAGAATAGAAATTTTGATAAAGGAAATATGACATAATTATAATTATGCCAGGTGGGCACGTGTAGAACCATAAGAAATTATATATCGACCCAATGAAGGTCGAGATTGGTGAAAACAAGTAGGACCCAAGATAAGAGACGTCTTAAGTATGATCGAGAGTCATTCATGACAATGTTAACCTCTAAAAGACCGAGGCAATAACTATGGAAAAATGGTGATATATTTTTTTTCACCAAAGCGTAAGGAAGAGCATTTTCACACAAGCAGTGATTGGAAATGAGGTAGAAAATTTAGTTGAAGATCATTTAAAAGACATTGATTGTAAGAAAATTTTACTATCAGGAAAGGCCAAAAAGGTGGCCGACACTTTAAGTGTAAGAGGACAATTATAGGCGCTCGTGCCAGAGGAATACAGTGATAATGGTTAAAGCCGTGAAGGTTGTATTATGGTGTGGAAGATTGACATTCCTTCTGATGATTGTGCGATACTCAACCGTGATAGTAGTTTGGTAAAGATTTAATTTATGTAATCGCCGTGAGCGGGCTATCTATCTTATAAAGTTATATCTTGAGATAAGCCAGGACCATGTTACAAAAGGACTAAATGAACCTTTGAGCTTCATGTCTCCTAATAAAGGCATATGGTTAATAATGGTATTAACCTGCTATCGTTGCTTTCATTGAAACTCTTCTACAATTTTATCTGCTTCATGTCATATATACGTCAAGTTCAGGAGTGTTCTTCATGAATCATGAACGGTGATCATGTTACCTCCTTAGAAAAATTCTATACGATATGTATGGACTCCGTATGGTTAGCTATTAAGACTTCATGGAAAATGAATGACTACAGTAGGTCAACGGTGGACCATAGTAATGCAGGAATGATTCTACGAGTAATGAGCCAATTACTTACAACCGTAAGAGTTGTATTGGAATGGATGTTGAGATTGAGTACCACTAATCGGGTCGTGGTGGTGTATATGTTATCATTGATAGACTAATTAAGTAGATTATCTACCTATTGAATACTTATTCCTTCTTATCAATAGAGAGTCGTATTACTATACGAGGAAGATTGCGGTGCAAGCATAGAATTCTAGTAACGATGATGTCTAGAATGAGATCCCAGATTCGATTTTCGATGTCGAGGGAGTTTCAAAGGTGATTGTGTATAAGCTCGAGGAAGAGCATGGGTCCGTAGAATGATGGACGGAATAGCAAAAATATTTAAGCATGTGAAATGCGATACGATAATACTGGATATTGATATAGATGTATATGTTTTGTTCTCCTATGACAAACCTCTATAGTTCAGAGGTA
Organism: Apium graveolens; assembly: GCF_009905375.1. Classification (NCBI taxonomy): domain Eukaryota; kingdom Viridiplantae; phylum Streptophyta; class Magnoliopsida; order Apiales; family Apiaceae; genus Apium; species Apium graveolens. The sequence continues at coordinate 239,805,875 of NC_133649.1, read as the reverse complement.
GATTCCAAGCCAGATATTCTATGGCAGTATATTTTTTTTATATATATATAATTCTCTTCAATTCATTCTTTTCTCTCCTTTTCATTTCATGTAAGCTGAGAAGAACAACCCTTCCAAAAAGGGGAGGTATTGCCGAATGACTATCTATCTGTGTGATAGAAGCCTAGTAGGATACCACATGTTGTTTAATTGCTTGTCAAGTACTAAAGGCTGGCCACCTTTGGTACTAACTATGCAATAGAACAAGTGTTCATGATCATAGTGATCTTTCAATAAATTCTTTTACTTCTATAAGAAGGACCAAGCTTTCGAAGATGAAGGCAGCTAGAGATGAAGTGGTACCAAGTACGGTGGTATTCCGATTCTAACGCGTTCGTGATACTAAGGTTGACGCGATTATTAAAAGGTTATAGAACGGTAACGAGCAAAAGTGTAATCAGTATAAAATTTGGTACGGAAAATAGTAATGCTTACGAATAAGAAAAGAAGGAGTATTGAGAAGCAAAAGCTATAGTGCTAGAAGCTATGATGATAGTATGTGCAATAGACTTGAAAGAATTTGGAATGATCATTTATCGCGGATTGAGTTTTCTTACGACGATAGATGATATGACAGTGTCAGAATGTCTCCTTACGAGGCTCTGTACAAAAAAAACTGCTGATCTCACTTGTTTGGAGAGCGCAAAATGCTCAGACCCGAAGTGGTCCAAAAGACCAAAGACATAGTGGATCTAATCAGAGGACGGCTGGTAGCAACCCCGGGATGGACAGAAGAAGCATGCTAATTTGACTCGAAAGGACAAAGAGTATGAAATAGGGGACCTAGTGTTGTTAAAGGTATCCTCTTGGAAACCCTTGGAAAGGATTGATGAGGTTCGGAAAGAAAGGAAAGCTAAGTCCATGATTTCTTGGACCCTTGGATATATTACGATGTATTGGGAAGTTATCAAATGAACTAGCCCTACCCCCGAACCTGCAGCAAGTTCATAACGTGTTCCACGTATCAATATTAAGGAAGCATAATCTGAATGTCAGACATATAGGAGAATACGAGCGCATGGACATGCAACCAGACTTGACCTATATGGAGCAACCAGTAAGGGTTATGGATTGAAAGGAGCAAGTGCTTGGGAACAGGGTTATCAGACTAGTCAGAGTTTTGTGGTAAAACCACAATGTGGAAAAAAAATTTGACTTGAGAGTTAGAAAGCGCAATACTAGAAAAGCATCCCCAACTATTTTCTATCTGATTCCGGGACAGAATCCTTTTAAGGAGGGTAGACTGTAATAACCCCAATTTTTGGAATTTTTGAAACACTGATTAATAGTGACTTTTTGTTGATGATGCTGATTAAGGAAAATTACCAGACCACGCTATATAGGAGTACTGTTATGGAAATTCTAAGATCGTATTAGTATTCCATAAGTAAATGAGTGTATGTAAAGATCGTCAGAATCAAAATTCGAACAATTTGATTTTCCCGAAAATCCACCAGATACCGAAAGAATTGAGTATAAGGTAACATGATTAAAAGGATTTAAATTCAAGGATTATAAGAGAGGATCATAAAAGGAATATAAAATATTGAGAAAGGTTTAGAGGAACCCAAGTAATAAGTTCCCGGATATGATCCTTCATATGACGAACGAGAACGAAAATTAAGCGAACCGTATAACAGATAAGCGGTCATTAGCCAGGTAATTAAGGGTTAATCAAAGAGGTTAGTGGGTGATGATGTCATCACACCACAAAGGGAAGACAAGTGTAAAACTATGATACAAGCTTGATGACATAAGCATGACAAAGGGATTTTGTTTTGTTGGTTGATTTTGGACCATGCAAAATTAACCATGGTAAAAAATTTAAATCATTTGCTAAGACAAAAAGAGAAGCAACCAAGCATTATTTCATAAAACAAAAAGAAGGAGAGTTGACTTTTGCTTCCAAGAACAAAGCTCTCGGCCAAAACAAACCCAGCAACTTCAAACTACCATATGTCCTTCAATACTCACTCAAATGTTGTGTTTTATAGCTCGTTGGAAAGGTATTGAGATGGCCTACAACTCTTGTTCAAAAGTCTCGTCCAAATAAGTATGGTAAGACCCTCATTTTTACAGTTCTTTCAATCGGACTTTTAGAAATTTCAACGCCTAACTTTGTGTTCTTGATTTCTTTGGAAAGATCAAGCTTGTAGGAGGCTCCCTAAGGCTTCCTAGAAACTTAACACCTCCCAAGGAAGGTATAAACTTCAAACCCTAGCCTTTACTTTGATTATTAGTAAGTTTGATGGTTGGTTTTCGAAATGAGAAGTATGATCTTTGATTATTAGTAGTTTGATTTGAATTTGGAGTGATTTGGTGAATGAATCTTGTTATAGTTAATAGAACTTGATTGTGGTTGGTTGAGATGAAGAATCTGGTGAATAAGGACTGTTATAGTATTATTTAGTTGAGGTTTTGATGTGTTAATAATTGTGGTTTGTTTGGTGAGGTTTTGGTGTAGTGAGAAACTTGGAAAACTCGTAAACATAGCCGTCGTAATGCCCGTTTTCCTTAGACTGTTGTACATGAATCTCGGACCAGATAACTCACTGACCAATCTGTAAATTTTCCATGTTTGGCTAGATCGTGTCGTAAGCTTCATTTTGGTATGTGGTTCGCTTGAATCCGATGTACGGTTTAGGAGAAATGACCGTTTTAAGTAACGGCATTTCGCGAACGAACCATTACCCCTCGCCTTACTTTGAAACCTTGGTTAAGGCCCTTAAATGACTAGTTGGAGTATGAAACAATTATGTAAAGTGGATTAGGCAGTTGGTAGAGTACTTGCGAAAAAATCGCCTTAAAATTCTTAATGGTTAATTTATTAAAAATGGTGGACCCGAGGGTACTCGAACGACTTATGTGATTTGTTAAGCGTAGAAATGACTATAAGCGAACGTTAGGGTTCAATTTGTTAAAGTCTAGTTTCTTAAGAGACCGGGGTTTAATTCCGACTTATATTGTTGTTCATAGGTTATCGGACTCACTTTAAGCTTAAGTCTATCCGGGAACACTCAGGCAAGTTTTCTACCCGTTATACAGTTGTTGTGATGTAAATAGATTGACGCATTATCTTGAGATAGGTGCATGGTTGTTATTAGCAAATCTTGCGATATATTGGATCATTTTGATATGGTATATATATGCATGTTGTGAAATCCTGATATTTTATTATCAATTCAAATGCTTATAAACTGCATAGTACCTATGCTAGAGATAAGCAGTAGTTGCGTATACCCTTGGTATAGGGGACCCAAAGGTTAACATTTTTCAAAACCGGGAGTCGATGTTCCCGAGTATAATATATATATTTATATATATATATATAAAGATATAGTTTTCAAAACTATTAATCGAATAAGGTTTATTCGATAACTATATTTTATTTAATGAATATTATTTTGAATATTCATTCGAGGACTTATGACTCCGCTCATTGTATTTAATGAATGTTATTTTGAATATTCATTCGAGGACTTATGATTTCACTTATTTTATTATATAATATTCTTTATTTCATTAAAGAATAATGTTTCGATATTTTCCAAGTATTCGGAAAATAATTGATACTATCAAATCATTCTTACTTTAAATATTTCCGGAGATTATTTTCAAACTTTATCAAAACTATTTTTGGAAGGTTAGAGCGGATCCCAAAACTCGTTTTCATATTTAAGATCTTCCTTTCGAAGGGGATTTAAATACTCGCTAAAAAATCTGAGGGATCCGGCTCCGTGATGTATTTTTATATTCGCAACAAGGTTGTTGTTTTGATAAAAGAGTTTTTGATTACTTACCCAACACTCGGGAAGTAAAATTCTTGGAATAAGTTAATCCATTAACAGGCATCGCCTGGGAAATATCGGTGAGTTTTCCTTTCCAACTAGATACGACTTCTTGGTGGAGTCGTATCAACAAGTTTCTGCTTGGGGAAAGGGGGACGAGCTTTACGTTTCAGAGTCATGGATTTCATCTGAACTAGGAGTGGCGTAAGTGGTTGAGTGGCGCCGGCCCAGCCTTATTATATTGGCCCAAATGGCCCGGAAGGTCCGATAAGACGGTCCATTCCTTAGGAGTCCAGTGTTCGGTTGACAAGTAAATCCGACTGTTCTCCTCTACATGTAGAAAATGGTGGGGTTGCACTACTGCGACTGATCATCCTGAGTGGCCTTCCTGGCGCGGCAAACTCCCGTAATGAGTTCATCATCCAATTGGATATTTCTGCAACACTACCCAGAGCACTTCGATAGAAAGGCTACGGCTGGGTGATTGTTGAGTGTTTGCAGGGTCGAGTTTTCAAAATGATGTTTTCATCAAATGAAGTATCTCGTAACTTTATTTCATTTTGATGATATTTCAAAGAGTGATTCTATACAAGTTTTGTCGTGTAGCTTCATCAATGGGATGAACTATTTATACCTTGAACGGTGGTAGTTCAAGTAGTATTCAAAAAAAGATATAAGTATACTGGAGTATTTTGTAACTTCATCTTTTCAACTTATATCTAGTTAATGATTATCTTAGGAATGACAAAGGTTTTCTGAAAAACGTTGAGACAAGGTTAGATATATGAGATCACCTTGCAACGATATTTTTATACAATTATAAATTGGAACTCTGTGTATATTATACATGTCAGAGGATTTCAAAGATTGTGAATAGTATATATGTATATATATACTGAATATTTTGCGACTTGGTCGCGTTAAGATATCAACTTGGTTCATTTCTTCTTGACCAAGACTTTCATGAGTACTATGAGAATGCTCATATATTGTTAATTATTATACATATTATTTCGGTGGGCTTGTTGCTCACCCTTGCTTTCTTCTTTCATCACACAACAACAGATAGACAAGATGAACAGGACCAAGATCCCAATTTGCGAGCGGATAGGAAACATTCCACAGTTTCCTGTAGGCGTTGATGCCGTTGTAGCTGAGGTAGAAATTACCAATAGGCTAGGCTTTCAACTTCTGATGTACCAGACTTATGTATCTATATTAATTGTAATAATGGCAAATAAATGTAAATTTATTCAGAAACCCTTTTGAGGTGTAATGGCTTATAATTGTGGAATAAAATGACTTGTGTTATTTTTGGTATTCATCTCTGAGACTATAACTTGTGGTGTGTGTGTATATTGTGGGATCACAGTATGCAGTAGTTGGTTGTTTATTAAGATTAAGTGTTATTAAGGGAAATAGAACTCGTGACAACCCGGATCCCCGACCCCGGATTTGGGGGTGTTACAAATAAAAGAATAAAATTCCGTAAGAACTACATTATGGCATCATCAATATCTATATCAAGTTCTCTAAAACTACAAAATTTTAGCAATAGTAGCTGCCACTGATTTTCCACCCCTTCTAGCCAGATGCATTCTTAAGAGCAGCATTCTTGTTGTTTGTATCAGACACATCCCTTGTAAAAATAAAAATAAATAAATAAATAACAACCCAAATCAAGATACACAAAAACAAACATAAAGCAGTAGTGAATACTTTAAGAGTGTCCAGATAGAATCAGAATCTGCATTACTAGATTTTTATATAGCGATATGATAAAATTTGATTTCTGTTAACTTACAAGGAGTTTAACTAGTTGTCCCCTGTTTGGCCGCTAGAACGTTTTTCCATTCATCTCCATGATTGCATTGTCAAGCTATATTACCAGTATATTAAAAGACCAGAAATATTATTCTAAAGGTCGCTGGTATAAACTAGAAACTACCATCCACCGAGCAAAGGGAAACACATAAAAATACAGATCTTTTATGTTGAATAAGTGATGTACTGCATCACAAAATAAAAACGAGTGTTTATTTGGCAATGTCATCTGTACTTTAAACTTATAAGTGAATAATTATTGCAGAGATTAAGGATCTGAAATTACAGTGTTATATTTTAAACTTTTACTCCAATGATTCGAATAGGTATCTGCATATGTAGGTTGTTTTACTAGTTTCATGATATTTCTATTTATAGAATTATCAAATGTGCCAAAAAAAAAAGAAAAAAGATAATAGGGAAACATAACATTGTTTAATAAAATAAAGAACATTACTGGGCAACTTACTGATTGCTAAGCAAAGTAAACAAACCCAACTGGAGATCGCGTTTTGTTAGATATGATCACTTTCTCCACCTAAAAGATTCATGCTACAATAGTACTATCCTTTTATGAACTTGTTAAGTACTTGACAATTCACTTTTAACATGAATTAACCTGTCCGAAAGGAACACACAATTTATTCAAAAAGTTTTCATCAACCCTTCCAGAAAGATTTCTAATAAATGCAATTGTGACCTGCAAGTATAATAATGATGATCTTCAATTTGGCCTGTCGATATCTCTGTGAGTTCTCTAGTGCCTTTCCTGACTTCTCGACAAGTCATTTTGAGTTCTCGAATGACTTCTCTATAACACTAAATCTATGACTTGTATAGATCTTGAATTAGAATATTTTTCCTAAAACAGATTTATTCAACTCCAAGCTTCTTCATAATTCTTCTGAGGCATGATCTTATTGATCTTCTTCCAGATAGAATTCTTAGGCTTTTTTGACATTTTTACAGACATTAAGTGTTACAAGTGCAAAATACAAATTAAGATAAGAATACAACTTACTTAGGGTTGACAGATTGTCTTAGTCTTGTTAAAGTACCTGCATGTCTTGCACAAAAATCTCCCCCAATTTGAAGATTACTTAACACAAATACATGCCTGTTAACAAGACTAACCCCAAGTTTAAAATGATGGAAAGTAAACTTAATACACAAAGCTTGATAGAATTTTGTTAGGTCACACACATTGTAGAAGGGGGTTGAATACAGTGTTTACTACAATCAAATCGAATTAAGAACACAAGTAACTGAACATAGATTTTATTCAACACAATAAACTCTGTTACAATATGGAACTGTCCTCTCTCAGTGATGAATAAATTATCACGAGAGCTGCTAGGGTTACAAAGAATAATAATCTCGATTTTGATAACACATATAGTGTAAACCATATGTCTGTGTTTATATACTACACAGTTACAAGATAATCTTCTAATTGATATTGAATATAATTCCGCTTCCTAAAATATATCAATCAGTTATCTTTTCTTCCAAGTATTCTATTCTTCATAGAATTCCTTCTTCATGCATATCTCTTCTTGCGTTTGTCTTGATCTTCTTTCCTTTCAATCAGCCGCCTTCCTTATCTGAAAGTCTCCTTAAGTCATGATATTATCTCTTGATAAATATCTCCTGATAATTTAAGTTCTGACAACTTATGTAATAACCCCCAAAATTTTCAACTTTTTGTAACCCTTGTGAATAGTGTTTTTGCTGAATGAGAAAAAAAAACTTTTCATGCCACACTATGTAGGGGTTCTGTTATGGATATTCTGGGATATTATTTGTACTGTATGTGGTATATAAGTGTATGTAAAGATCGTCAGAATCCAATTCCGAACACTTAGATTTTTCCCGGAAATCCACTGGATACGGAGAGAATTGAGTATAAGGTAACAAGATAAAAAGGATTTAAATTAAAGGATTATAATAGAGGATCATAAAAAGGAATATAATGTATTGAGAAAGGTTAAGGGAACCTAAGTAATAAGATCCCGGGTATGATCCTTCAAACGATAAACGAAAACGAAAGTTAAGCGAACCGTATAACAGATCAGCGGTCATTAGGCAAACAATTAGGAAGTTAAGCAAAGGGATTAGAGGGAGTGATGTCACCCAACCAATGAGAGGAGGACAAGGAGGGAAAGATGACATCACAACATGACATAGGCATGACATGGGAAGGAAGGAGGTGTGGTTGAATGAGAACCACACAAAATCAAGGACAACAAGGTAATTAACTAAATCAAACACAAAAACAAATCAACCAAGCCAAGCAAATTCATTCTTCATCAAAATCAAAAAAGAAACCAAGGCATTGTTCATCTTTTGCTCTCGGCTTTTTACTATTCCAAAGGCAAGAAATTTCAAAAATTCAAGGTCCAAGCTTCCTAAATTGGTGAGTTAATTCCCTAATCATCCTTATGCTTAGTTAGGGCTATATCATGAGTTTAAGCCATCAATTCCTTCTCAATCTTCTTCATTTAATCAAAGAAGAAGACTATGAATAGTGTTTTCAAGTTTTTAACTTGAAATTTTTCTTGTTTTCCTTGAAGATCCAAGCATTCCTAAGACTTCTCAAAGCTTCTTAAGGCTTCCTAGCTCCTCCCACCACTTCAAGGAAGGTATATCATCTCCAAACCCTAGATTCCTATGTATTATAAGATGATTTTGATTAGTAGGGTGATATTGTAGCTTGATGTTTGTGATTTAGAGTTTGGGATTGAAATGGTATTGAATCGGATTGGTAAATCTTGTTGTTTTGGTTAAAAGAATGTACTATAGTTAAATTCAAGCTTAGGCATAAGTATGAATGTTAAAATTGAATTGGTTGGGGTTGTTATGATGTGATAAGGATGGATGTTGGTTGTATGTTGGATTTGAGGTTGGATTGGGTTGGTTTTGAATGGTTTTAAATTGGGAAATCGCATAAACATAGCCGTCGTAACGTCTAATTTTCTTTAGACTGTTTTTGTGCATAACATTAGGACCCAAGAACCCCCTGCTAGATTATGACCATTTCCATGTCTAGATAGCTCGTGTTACGAGCTTCGTTTTGATATGTAGTTCGTTCGATTCCGATGCACGGTTTAGGAGAAACGACCGTTTCAAGTAACGGCGTTTCGCGAACGAAACTTTTCCCCTCGCCTTACTTTGAAACATAGGTTAAAGACCAAAAAGGGTTAATTAATGTATGAAACATTTATGGTAAGTGTGTTAGGCAGTTGGTAAGACACTCGCGAAGGAATCGCCTTAAAACTCGTAAAGGTTAAATTATTAAAAATGGTGGAGCCGAGGGTACTCGAGTGACTTAAGAGAATCAGTAAGCACAAAGCGAGCGTTAGAGTCTGAGTTGGTTAGAGTATAGATTTACAAGTGACTTTGGTTTAATTCCAACTTACTTGTTGCTTATAGGTTACCAGACTCGTCCCGAGCCATTCGTAATCCCCAGTCGCTCAGGCAAGTTTTCTACCCGTTATAACTGTTGTTGTGATGTATATATGTATATGCATTATCTTGCGATAGATGCATGTTGGTTAATTAGCAAATGTTGCAATATATTGAAGCATGCTGCTATGGTATATATATATGCATGCCTGTTTTGTATTCTTTCCATATATAATTGTTGATTCAGTTGATAATACCTATGCTAGAGGATAGCGGTAATTTGCATATACCTTTAGTATAGGGACCCAAAGGTGAAAACATTTTCTAAACCGGGAGTCGAGGATCCCGAGTAGATTTTGTATATATGTATATATATATATATATATATTTATATATATATATGGTCATAGTTTTTAAAACTATTAATCGAATAAGGGTTATTCGATAACTTTATATTAATTATTGAATATTATTTCGAATATTATTCGAGGGCTTATGACTCCTTTATATTATTATTGAATATTACTTGGATATTCATTCGAGGACTTACGACTCCTTTTATTTTATTATTTGAATATTATTATAATATTCATTCGAGGTATTATGACTCCGCTTATTACTTTATAATATTCTTTATTTTATTAAAGAATAAGGTGTCAATAATCAAACTTATTTTCGATTATTCAAATAAAGATAGTACTTTCGTATAGGTATATCTTTGGATATTTAATATTCATTTCAAGTATAAGTTTTAATACTTCTACTTCGATTATTTTTATAAAGATTATTCTTTATGGGAATATTATTTAAATAATAATATTCAGACATTTTCTAAATATAATGGGGACTGATTTACTTCATTAAATCAGCTTTATTCCAAACACTCTTTAAAGTGTTTTCGAGTCTTCAAAATGATTTTTAAAAGTTAGAGCGGATCCCAAAACTCATTTTTATATTTAAGATCTTCCTTTTTAAGGGGATTTAAATACTCGCTCAAAACCTGAGGGATCCGGCTCTGTGGTGTATTTTATATTCGCAACAAGGTTGCAGTTTTGGTAAATGAATTGATTACTTACCCAACGTTCGGGAAGTAAGTCCATCTATTGAGTCGGCATAAGCAACATGGGCTCAGTGGGCGTCCATGATAGTGTAAGTGGCTCAGTGGGAGTCCATCAAATGCATAAGTGGCTGAGTGGCAGTCCAGCATAAGGTCCTATTACGACCAGGGTGATGACCAGTGGGGAATTCGTCCATCTACTAGTAGAAAAGGTGACTTATGGGTATCTTTGCCTGATCAGCAAGATATCTGGTTTATGCCAAAATTCTTTTCCTTTCCAAATTTATTGGATATTGCAATTCTGTTCATACTTTACATGACAGAGGTTTTCAGGAAATTGTATAAAGAAGATGTATATGTGGATATATATATATATATATATATATATATATATCAGAACTTAATGAAGTATATCATGACTTCATTTCCTTTAATAATATTTCAAAGATTTAATCTATTCAAATCTTGTCTTGCAGTCTCATCTATGTGATGAACTGTTGAAAACTAATTATACTTTGAACAGTGGTAGTTCAAGTAGCTGTTATTCCTAGTGAACTAACAATGAGATTTACAGAAGGGGGGTTGAATGTAAATCTCAAAACTTTTTTTCAAGTTTTGAGTAGTTTCAAAGGTTGTGTGTTTAAGATAAACAAGTGTGTGAATTGCTTTAAGCTAATACAGACAGATATATATTCAAACACAAAAGTACAGAACACAACCGACCTTAAAAACTTTTCTGGTGGATTTGTTGTTCCACCAGAGATGGTATTTCAGAAAATCTGTGATTCAAGAAGTTGATCACAGCTGCATCCTAGTACAAACTAGATAATTTTTCTCTCAAGATTTTTCTAAACAGTTCTGGAAAAATTCTTATCTAATTACTAGCTACTGCTTGGTTTATATATCACCAAGTTTACAAGTGAAGACAAAGATAAAAATACAATAATAAAATAAGTTCTCCACTTGTTTCTTTTCCATTTTACTCCAGTGCATTGTTGACTATTGCATCTTTATACTAGAGTAGAACGACTGCTTTTTCTGATATTCCTGAAATAGGCTAACTTGTTTAACTTGTAACCCAAGAAAGTAAGTTAGCTCTCCCATCATGTTCATTTCATATTTACTTTGCATTAATTTAGCAAACTTTTTACAAAGCTTATCATCTGTAGATCCGAATATAATATCATCTACATAAATTTGTACAAGTATCTTAGAGCCATTAACATTTCTAAAGAAGAGAGTTTTGTCAACAGTACCTCTTGTGAAATGATTATCTAGAAGGAATTTTGACAAAGTCTCATACCAGGCTCTAGGTGCTTGCTTTAGTCCATAGAGTGCTTTCAACAGATAATACACATGGTCTGGAAAATTTTGATCTTCAAAACCTGGATGTTGGCTTACATAAACTTCTTCCTCCAATTCCCCATTTAGAAATGCACTCTTGACATCCATTTGATAGACTTTGAAATTGGCATGGGCTGCATAGGCTAGAAAAATTCTGATGGCTTCAAGTCTTGCAACAGGAGCATATGTCTCATCAAAATCTATTCCCTCTTGTTGAGAATAGCCTTTAGCAACCAATCTGGCTTTATTCCTTATGACAATGCCATTTTCATCCATCTTGTTTCTGAATACCCATTTTGTGTCAATAGGACTCTTGTTCTTTGGTTTGGGTACCAGCTTCCAAACTTTGTTTCTCTCAAATTGGTTCAGCTCTTCCTGCATAGCTAATATCCAATCTGGATCCAATAAAGCTTCTTCCACTTTCTTAGGTTCCTCCTGAGATAGAAAACTACTATACAGACATTCATCTTGAGTAGCTTTTCTTGTTTGCACTTTAGATGATGCATCACCAATGATCAGTTCAAAGGGATGATTCTTGGTCCATTTCCTTTGAGGTGGAAGAGATACTCTAGATGAGGTGGCCTCAGTATTGTCATGATGTGAGACAGAGTGTTGATTAGTTGAAACTCCCCCTGAGTTGTTGGTCCTTTGCAGGGAACTTGGAGTTCTATCAACTGATGATGTAAATCAATTATCCGTTGATGAACTATGATCAACGGATGCTTCATTTTGTACTTCAACGGATGATGCACTATGTCTTTCAACGGATACTGCATTGCCTCTATCAACGGATGCAGGATTTTGTGCATTATCCAAGGGCATGTTTTGAATCCCTTTTGAAGTGTCATCTCCATCAGTCTCTTCTTCACTATCATCACAATATATCTCAATATTGTCAAATTTGAGTCTCTCATGGTGTCCCTCATCTGTTAGTCCATCAATCTTTTTATCATCAAACACAACATGCACAGATTCCATAACAATGTTAGTTCTTAGATTGTAGACCCTATAAGATTTTCCAGCTGAGTAACCAACAAATATCCCTTCATCAGCCTTTGCATCAAACTTCCCTTTATGGTCAGATTGATTTCTCAGTATAAAGCATTTACATCCAAAGACATGAAGAAAGTTTAGAGTTGGTTTTCTTCTCTTGAACAACTGATAAGGAGTCATGCATTTAACTTGATTGATCAAAGAAATATTCTGAGTGTAGCAGGCACAATTAACAGCTTCAGCCCAGAAATATGTTGGTAACTTTGATTCTTCAATCATTGTTCTAGCAGCCTCAATTAAAGATCTGTTCTTTCTTTCAACTACCCCATTTTGCTTAGGTGTTCTTGGAGCTGAGAACTCATGCATGATTCCATTTTCTTCACAGAACAGCCTCATTGTCAAATTCTTGAACTCAGTTCCATTGTCACTCCTGATATTCCTAACCTTCAAGTCAGGATGATTATTGACTTGCCTGATGTGATTGATAATGATTTCACTTGCTTCATCCTTTGATCCAAGAAAATAGACCCATGAAAACTTTGAGAAATCATCTACAATCACTAAGCAATATCTTTTCTTGCAATTGACAATACATTGACTGGTCCAAACAAATCCATATGTAGCAGCTGTAATGGTTCATCAATTGTTGTTTCAAGCTTCTTTTTGAATGATGCTTTCCTTTGTTTGCCTTTCTGACAAGCATCACACAAACCATCCCTTGAGAATTCAACAAGAGGAATTCCTCTAACTAAGTCCTTTTTGACTAGATCATTCATTGTCTTGAAATTCAAATGGGATAGCTTCTTGTGCCATAGCTAACTTTCAACTGGACTTGCTTTGCTGAAGAGACAAGTAATAGATTCTGCATCAGTAGAGTTGAAGTCAGCTAAGTACACATTTCCTTTTCTAACTCCAGTTAGAACCACTTTGTTGTCTTTCTTACTGGTGACAACACAGGCTTCAGAATTGAAGGAAATTGTATTCCCTCTATCACATAGTTGACTGATGCTCAGTAAGTTGTGCTTGAGACCATCAACTAATGCAACTTCATCAATGATGACATTCCTTGTTGAAATCAAGCCATATCCCATAGTAAACCCTTTGCTGTCATCTCCAAAGGTTATGCTAGGGCCAGCTTTCTCCTTAAACTCTGTGAGCAGGGAGAAATCTCCTGTCATGTGTCTTGAACAGCCACTGTCCAAGTACCATAGATTTCTTCTGTTTCCCTGCACACCATAAAATCAATCAAGTTGATTTTGGTACCCAAGTTTCCTTGGGTCCATTTATGTTAGCCTTTCTCCTAGACTTCATTCCTCCTGCATCTTTAGACTTAGGTAACTTTGAGTCAACCTTGATCTTAGATGTAGTTGGTTGATGTGTAGGGTTAGTCACAGAATCATTTAGCACATTTGGAATTTGATAAGGCATGGATTGTGCAAACATGTTATTCCACATTGGCATATTGTATGGCATTTGAGGCATACTAAATGCAGCAAGATAGGGATTGTTAAAATATGGCATGTTTGCAAAATGTGCATAAGGATTCTGTTGAGACATAACAGGCATAGCATGCAGAGGTGATGCAGACATATTAGGCATGGAAGAGGGTACAGGTATGGGAGTTTTCTTAATAGATTTGCAATTAGCAGATAGATGATTAACACTATTACAATGCACACAGCTTTTTCTAGGAGCATACTTATCAGGTGTGTAATTGTTATGTTTGTTAACCCCTACCTTCCCATTTCTATTAGATTTCCTTTTAGTTTCCTTTTTATCCTCAACCACTTTGAGCCTATTCTGTAACTGTTCTAAAGTCATGTGTCATATATTCACCTTACTGAAATCTTTGGATGTGCTTGCTTCTTCTTTGACAAAGTTCTTGGAAGTTGAACCAAACTTTTTGTTGAGTTTCTTTAGATTTTCACTTTTAGAAACATCTGCCTGTTTTAATTGAGGAACCTTCAATGGATGCTCCTTTTCTTCCTTCAACGGATAATTTTCATCATCCGTTGATTCCACATCCGTTGACAACCCATCAATTAATTCCATTTTCTTTTTGTTTTTATCCCAGGCAGTCTCACAAAATGATTCAATTCCTTGGACCTTGACAATTTGAGCACTAACATCCCTAGATGTCTTCCAGGCTTTAATCACCTCTTGCTCTCTCTCTAATTGATTAGAAAGTATTTCTACTTTCTTAACAGATTCAGCTAGTTCATTTTCAACAGATATACAATGTAGCTTAGTTTTCTCTAGGTCAATCAACTTATCTTCTAACACAGCATTTCTATTACTTAAAAACAGATTGTTCTCTTTAATCCTACTATTTTCTTTAGCAAGAGATTTAAGAGACACACGCAAGTGATACAATTCAGTAGACATGTCATTAAAAGCATCATTGCACTCTTCTTTAGTAAGCTGTGTTAAATCAGTAGTGATTACCTGGTTGCTTGATGAACTAACTTCATTTTCCTCAGAATCAGCCATGAGAGCCAAGTTGACATATTCCACATCTTCATCCTCTTCTTCTCCATCAGCTGCCCAGTCTTTTTCATGAGTAATGAAAGCCTTCTCCTTTTGCTTGAGCAGATCAAAATATTTCTTTTTGTAATCTACCTGGTCAAATTTCTTCTTTTCAGAAGTTGGCTTTCTGCACTCACTTGCAAAGTGTCCACTTATACCACAATTGAAACACTTGAACTTGGATTTGTCCACCATGTTCTTATGAGGTTTAGTGGCTCTAGTGTTTTTCTTAAATTTCATCTTTGCAAATCTTCTGGACAGAAATGCAAGATGCTCATCAATACCATCAGAGTCATCTTGGCTGGAGTTGTCTTCATTCTCAGCAACTTGCTCCTTACCCTTGCTTGATTCTGATTTGCTTGTGCCATCTTTGGAGTTTAATGTTAATCTCACAGTTTCTTGTCTGCATTCTTTCTCATTTTCAGCTACCAAGGCAACTGAACCTCCTTTCTTTCTTCCCTTCTCCAATACCTCATCCTGTTCCAGCTCTAGTTCATAAGTCTTCAAGATTCCATATAATCTTTCAAGAGTGAAGTCCTTATAATCTTGAGAGTTTCTCAAGGAGACAGTCATGGGTTTCCATTCCTTTGGCAAGGATCTTAAAAATTTAAGATTTGAATCCTTCACCTGGTACACTCTACCATACAGCTTCAGTCCATTCAACAGCTTTTGGAATCTATTGAATGTGTCATTTAAAGATTCATTTTCTTCAAAATGAAAATACTCATACTGTTGAATGAGAAGCTGCATTTTGTTTTCTTTTACTTGTTCTGTACCTTCACACAGTAGCTGAACTGTGTCCCAAACCTCTTTGGCAGTTGTGCAATTTATCACATTATCAAACATATCCTTGTCAAGACCATTAAACAAAATGTTCATAGCCTTCTTATCCTTGTGGACTTCTTCTGTGTCTTCCATTGTCCATTCTGCTCTAGGTTTTGGAATGGATTGACCAACAACAATTGTGGCTGTAGCAACTGTGGCTACTTTATGGGGAATGTGAGGACCATTCTCAATGCAGTTTACATAACCTTCATCTTAGGAGAGTAGATGAAGGTGCATTTTCACCTTCCAATGGTGATAACTGTCTTTGTCAAGAACTGGGATTTTTACTCCAATATCCTTCTTACTCATCTTTGTTAGTTTCCAAGAACTTTAAACTCTTTGTGTGTCAAGAGCCTGCTCTGATACCAATTGTTATTCCTAGTGAACTAACAATGAGATTTACAGAAGGGGGGTTGAATGTAAATCTCAAAACTTTTTTTCAAGTTTTGAGTAGTTTCAAAGGTTTTGTGTTTAAGATAAACAAGTGTGTGAATTGCTTTAAGCTAATACAGACAGATATATATTCAAACACAAAAGTACAGAACACAACAGACCTTAAAAACTTTTCTGGTGGATTTGTTGTTCCACCAGAGATGGTATTTCAGAAAATCTGTGATTCAAGAAGTTGATCACAGCTGCATCCTAGTACAAACTAGATAATTTTTCTCTCAAGATTTTTCTAAACAGTTCTGGAAAAATTCTTATCTAATTACTAGCTACTGCTTGGTTTATATATCACCAAGTTTACAAGTGAAGACAAAGATAAAAATACAATAATAAAATAAGTTCTCCACTTGTTTCTTTTCCATTTTACTCCAGTGCATTGTTGACTATTGCATCTTTATACTAGAGTAGAACGACTGCTTTTTCTGATGTTCCTGAAATAGGCTACCACATCTCAGTTATCTCTGTCAACCCATGTGCCTCTGTTTGTAGGTACAACTACCACTTGTCAACTGCTATTTAACAGAACATCCGTTGAAGCCTTCATCCGTTGATGGCTTTATCCGTTGATGTGTTAGCAGTTAAAGCTCTATCCGTTGATGCACTCATCCGTTGAAGGATGTTATCCGTTGAAGCTTTAGAGACATCCGTTGAAGCTTTGTTTCTCATCCGTTGAAGGTCTTTAAGTTATCTGTTGACACCATTTCATTTATACAAAATTACAAGGCATGAAATATTTACAATTAGCCTTCCTATCTGCATATCCTTTAGTAGTCAACATGACTTATAATTTCCCTCAACATTTAAGAATTATATCTCAAATTCAGAGACTGAAATGTGCTACAACACTAGACTTATTTCTAAGTAAAGCTACACCATCAACGGATAGCCAAAGTGGTCTTATCCGTTGAGGCTACAAACACTAGATTTCTACTTAAGTGTTTTGTTAAACATATCATCAAACTAATGCACATATATTCCTAACAGTAGCTTTATAAATGATATAAGTGTAGTGAAGTATTTGGTAACTTCATCTTTTAAACTTATATCTAGTTAATAATTGTCTTATGAATGACAAAGATTTTCAGAAAAACGTCGAGACAAGGTTAGATACATGAGATCACCTTGCAACGATATTTTTTTATACAGTTATACACTGGAACTTTGTGTGTATTATGCATGGAAGAGGACTTCCAATATTTTGAAAAGTATATATGTATATATACTGAATATTTTGCGACTTCATCGCATTAAGATATCAAACTTGGTTCGTTTCTGTTGACCAAGACTTTCATGAGTACTATGAGAAGGCTCATATACTATTAATCAGTATACATATTATTTTGGTGGGCTTGCTGCTCACCCTTGCTTTCTTCTTTCATCACACAACAACAGATAGAAAAGATGAACAGGACCAAGCTCCCGATTCGCAAGCGATTAGGAGACGTCCCGCAGTTTTCTAGAAGCATTGATGCCGCCGTAGCTGAGGTAGGAACTACCAATAGGCTAGGCTTTCAACTTTTGATGTACCAGATTTATGTATATTTATGAATTGTAATAATGGCAAAGAAATGTAAATTTATTCAGAAAACCTTTTAAGGTGTATTGGCAGATAATTGTGGAATAAAATGACTTGTGCTTATTTTTGGATGTTCATCTCTGAGACTATAACATGTGGTGTGTGTGTTTATTGTGGGGTCACAGTACAGAGTAGTTGAGTAATTATTAAGATTGGGTGTTATTAAGGGAAATGGAACTCGTGACAACCCGGATCCCCGACCCCGGATTTGGGGGTGTTACAGAAATGGTATCAGAGCCAAGCGTTATAAACCTCAGAGATGATGTGACGTTAAGATAATAAGTTCATTAAGATAATAAGAACTCTTGCCAAGTTCATAGTCGGGCTACCTAACGTAGCACTGACAGTTAAAACCCTTACGGGAACCCTTATAAGTATCATGATAGTAACATAGTTCGTTCTCGTATAGGGCAGCGGGGCACCGAACCTTGAGGTTCAGGAGCATCAGCATGAGGATGTTTTATTACAAGTTGGAGATCAAATTGTGAATCCGATGGAGTACCCTAATGTGGGACCGGATGAGGTTCAGATAGAGAATGTTGCGGTTGAGGATGTTATTCCGGAAAGGATTGTGGCTGAGGAGGATCTCATGGAGGATCCTGATGAGAATGAAGAGAGGACCGCTGAGGAACTAATGACCGTAGTCAGGGCGACTACCAGAGCAAGAATGGCCGCGAGGGTGGCACTAGAGGATGAAGAGTTACCAAGGGCACAAAGGTTAATGAGGGCAGAAGGAGTGGAGCCTTCCACAACCCCAATTATACCAGTATCAGACCCTCTTCCAGAGGTTCCTGTAGACATCCATGAGGTCCCACCAATTCCTGTCCCATCCCCGGTACAGAGCCCAGCACCTACTGAGGAAATGCCACCTTTATCTCCTGCACCATTGTCACCTGATACCGTGCTTGGTTATCCATTTGGATCTCCTTGGTCTGCGCCACCTGCACCCCATGGACTGCTAGATGCTACCACTCAGGCTTCTCTTATCGCCAATTATTATATGACTTTGGGTGGCCTGTCTGAGGCCCGTAATGTTAGGAGTGATCTGTTGGATCGACTTACTGCACCAAGGATTGAGGGCGGGATACTTCCGGCAGGATTAGCGTATAGCATGGAAAGGATTGAGGCTACCACCCGTGTTACAGCTAGAGGCCATCTTGAGGGTCAGGTTGATCAAGCTCTACTTGCGACTATCTTAGACCTCATCACCTCTGTGATGGAGCAGGTTAGGGATGTCGTGCGTGCTCGCATCTCTTAATCCATGGTAGTGTGCAGAGCCAGAGCAATCAAACAAGGGTTTCATGTAGCACCGCTTTTGGAGGATTAGCCTAAGTTGTGAATGATTAGTTTTAATGACGAGATGACTATCTATGGTAGTACTTTTGGGATAGGAGCGATAAGTTCAAATGATGTAATCCTCTTTAATATGTTCAGTTGTTGTACCCTCGAACAAATGGTTATGTATATATTCGTTAATTTCAGTTCAAGTCAGTTTGTTTGTGATAAATCACATTGTTAATTGCTCTATTAACACTTAAAAGAGTGTCATGAAGTTTATCGAACTTAAGAATTCATAATTTGCAATCGTGCAAGGACTAAACGAGGGGAAGACTTAAGCAAAGTAAGTAAGACAAATATCTGGAGATTCCCAAAATTTTCCAATTAATATGCCCCCACAAGGAATAAGATTAGGGGCAAACCTTGAACGTGATAATCAGGGAGGTCGCAATTAAGATATAAAGAACCCGGAATATAATAAAGTGGAAAATGAAGATTTTAAATTAAAAGATGACCCCAATTATGGGGAGTAGGAAGAAATATTTAGACTAAGAAAGCAAAAGTCGAGTGAGATAAGGAGACCCGAGACGGTACTCCTATACGGAAATTCATGAACCTGTCTAAACAGAACTTATATTTTATTCCCAACCACCACCTTGAGGAAACAATGTGGTGTGAAATTCTTTCAGGACCTCTAAGTCGCTAAGCTCTCAGAGTTCCAAGGAACAAGCTGACCCAGTCGAGGCAAGAGCCTGGCTAAAGGAAATATAGGAATCATTTGAGATTCTAAATGATTGACGAATCACAACAGACTGTTTTTATCACTTACCCTCCTAAGAGAGAGACCACCCGCTGGTGAAAGACCAAGGAAGGCACGGAGCAAGAGATTATAATAAACTGATTTAAGTTCAGTCAATTGTTTTCAGGAAAGTACTTCCCAAGGTTATAGAGATAGAGTAAAAGCTTTAGAGCCAGAACAAAGGCAGACGAGTAGGATGAATTATGAATCTAAGTTGTAAAAGTTGTCAAGATTCGTTCTAAAGGACACGAATCCAGAATGACGGGATGTTTGAAATCAATGCTTATGTTGTGTTGGTTCATGAAATACTGAAGTGGAAAGGAATATAAAGGCAATAGAGTTTGAGGAATAATAAGGGAGTTGGGTATGAGGAAACCCTAAAGACTCGTAGCAATAGAAATAGAAAAGTATGCATTCGTCAGGATGAGGGTGATTCACCATGAGTTAAAATTGATGGTTGAGGGCATAAGAAATACATATATATTTATCCCCTGTAAGTTGGGAGAATTCAATGAAACCTTGAGGTAGTTTGAAGGATAAATAATGAGACGCGGATAGATTGAGGAGACAAGGAAGTAAGAAATTAGGAAAAATTGGATAAAGGAAGTGACCTTCAATAATGTGAAATGTAAGACCGGTGGCTCGATACCCAGAAAGGGAGACGCCAGGTATGAGAGGTATCCCAACATTGAGATGACTGTTGAGATAAACAACAAAAGTAAATAAGGAATTATTAAGAAGAAGTTCACGTTGAACATGACCAATATCTTCCAGAACATCCATGTTATTGTTACCAAGTTAGGCAAGAAAAGCGGATGACCATTGTTATCTTTTGGAGGCCATATGGATTGACCTCAATTTGATTAAGGATGCTATTATGAAATTAGGCATAGACTATCGAGGTGGGAATGATGAATAAGATAATCTATCAAGGATATATGACTTGATTTGTCCATGGAAGGATGCAAGTACCTTTTTAAAGGTGGGATTAAGGATATAACTTCGATAACTTGAGATGAACCATAGGGGAATGCATGAAGGTTGGCATTTCACCCTTAATAGGGATAGTATGAGTTTTGACAGTATGAATTGGAAAATATTAAGGTAATGATAACCTTTAAGTATCAGTGGAGAAAATTTTTCAGAAACATATAGATAATGGTTCTAGTATTAGTAAAGGGTATTTTGATATGCCCTGTATCTAGGGAATACAGGAGGAACGAATCAAGGATAACCTTAGCGGTTTTACAAGGAAAAAGGTAATATTCAAAATTCTCAAGAATAGAAATGTTGATAAAGGAAATATGACGTAATTATAATGTTGCCAAGTGGGGCACGTGTTAAACCACGAGAAAGTATGGATCGAACCAGTAATGGTCGAAATTGTTCAGGGCAATTAGGACTTAAGATAAAAGATGTTCTAATTATGATTGAGAGTTAGTCATGACAGTGATTAACCTCTAAAGACTGAGGCAATAACTTATGGAAAAATGGTGATTTTTTTTCTTTCTCCCCAGGACTTAAGAAAAGCATTTTCACATAAGCAGTGATTGAAATGAGGTAGAAAATTTAGTTGAAGGTGGTTAAAAGACATTGATTATAAGGAACTATTACTATCAGGAAAGGCCAATGAGGTGGCCGATACTCTAAGTGCAAGAGAGCAATTATAGGCGCTCGTGCCAGAGGAATGCAGTGATAATGGTTGAAGCCGTGAAGGTTGTATTATGGTTTGGAAGATTGACATTCCTTCTAATGACTGTGCAATACCCAACCGTAATAGTAGTTGGTAAAGGTTTAATTCGTGTAATCGCCATGAACGGGCTATCTATCTTAGAAGGTCCTATCTTGAGATAAGCCAGGACCATGTTTCAAAAAGGACTAGACGAACCTTTGAGTAAGTCTTCTATTTAAGGCATATGATTTAGAATGGTATTAACCTGCTATCGTTGCTTTGATTGAAACTCTTCTGCACTTTTATCTGCTTCATGTCATGTATGTATGTCAGGATCAGGAGTGTTCTTCATGAATCAGGAATGGTGATTATGTTACCTCCTTAGAATGATTTGATACGACATGTATGGACTCCGTATGGTTAAATATTAAGATTTCATGGAACGTGAATGACGACAGTAGGTCAGTAGTGGACCATAGTAATGCAGCAATGATCTGCGAGTAATGAGCTGGTTACAACCGTGAGAGTTGTATTGGAATGGATGTTGAGATTGAGTACCACTAAACGGGTCGTGGTAGTGTATAAGTTATCATTGATAGACTAATTAAGTAGAGTATCTACCTATTGAATATTTATTCTTTCTTATCAATAGAGAGTCGTATTATTATACGAGGAAGGTTACGGTGCAAGCATAGAATTCAAGTAATGATGATGTCTAGAATGAGACCCCAGGTTCGATTTTCGATATCGAAGGAGTTTCAAAGGTGATTGTGTATAAGCTCGAGGAAGAGCATGGGTCCATAGAATGATGGACGGAATAGAAATATTTAGGCATGGGAAATACGATGCTATAATACTTGATGCTGATATAAATACGTTTACGTTTTGTTCTCCTATGACAAACCTCTATAGTTCAGAGGTAGGTTCCAAGCCAGATATTTTGTGGCAGTATATATTTTTTTATATATACAATTCTCTTCAGTTCGTTCTTGTAATAACCCCAATTTTTGAGAAATTTTGAAACCCTTATGAATAGTGTTTTTGCTGAACGAGAAAACTTTTCATGCCACGCTATGTAGGGGTTCTGTTATTGATCTTATGGGATATTATTAGTACTCTATGTGGTATATAAGTGTATGTAAAGATCGTCAGAATCCAATTCCGAACACTTTGATTTTTCCCGGAAATCCACAAGATACGGAGAGAATTGAGTATAAGGTAACAGGATAAAAAGGATTGAAATTAAAGGATTATAGGAGAGGATCATAAAAGGAATATAATATATTGAGAAAGGTTAAGGGAACCTAAGTAATAAGATCCCGGGTATGATCCCTCAAACGATAAACGAGAACGAAAGATAAGCGAACCGTAAAACAAATAAGTGACCAAGAGACAAGCTTGTACAAGAAGCCAGGGATTGTGACATCATCAAACCACAAGGTGTGGACAAGTGGGAGCATAATGACATGTGCAAGGTGACACAAGCATGACATAGAAGGGAAGGAAGTGTGGTTGAATTATAACCACACAAAATCAAGGTTAATTAAGTCATTAACCAAAAACAACACAAAAATCAACCAACCAAGCAAATCATTTCATTTTCATCAAACAAAACACAAAAATATCTTTCTTCCCAAGCTAGCTCTCGGCCCATTTCTTAAAATTTGAAGATCCAAGCTCCACCACTTACTATTTAGCAAGGTAATTATCTAAGCTTCCCCATGGATAGTTACATACTTCCTATAAGTTTAAGCTTCTAATTCCAAGCCAATCTTTTTCTATAAATCAAGGAAGAAGATGGTGAATAGTAACCTTCAAGAAATAACTTTAGTTTTCTTGGATTTTTATGAAAGATTAAGGTTATACAAGCAAGGATCAAGGTTCTTTAGGCATTCAAAGCTCTTATGTTGTGTTAAAAAGCTTCAAGGAAGGTATAATCTCTTAACCAAGCTTTGTTATTGAATGTTAAGAGCATAATATGAGTATTTTAGTTCATGAGAGGCTTGATGGTTGTGTATGTAGAGATTAGTGAGTTTTGGGATGTTGTTGGATTGGTAAATGTTGTTGTTTTGATTAAAAGAACTTAAGTATGGTTAAAGTTAAGCTTAGGCATAAGTATGAATGTTAAACTTGAATTGGTTGGGGTTGTTATGATATGATGAGGATGGATGTTGGTTGTATGTTGGATTTGAGGTTGAATTGTGATGGTTTTTGAATGGTTTAAATTTGGGAAATCGCGTAAACATAGCCGTCGTAACGTCTGATTTTCTTTGGACTGTTTTTGTGCATAGCATCATGACCCGAGAACCCCCTGCTAGAATATGACCACTGCCATGTTTAGATAGCTCATGTTACGAGCTTCGTTTTGATATGTAGTTCGTTCGATTCCGATGCACGGTTTAGGAGAAACGACCGTTTCAAGTAACGGCGTTTCGCGAACGAAACTTTTCCCCTCGCCTTACTTTGAAACATAGGTTAAAGACCAAAAAGGACTAATTGAAGTATGAAACATTTATGGTAAGTGTGTTAGGCAGTTGGTAAGACACTCGCGAAGGAATCGCTTTAAAACTCGTAAAGGTTAAATTATTAAAAATGGTGGAGCCGAGGGTACCCGAGTGACTTAAGCGAATCAGTGAGCGCAAAACAAGCGTTAGAGTCTAAGTTAGTTAAAGTATAGATTTACAAGTGATTTTGGTTTAATTCCAACTTACTTGTTGTTTATAGGTTACCAGACTCGTCCCGAGCCTTTTATCACCCCAAGTCGCTCAGGCAAGTTTTCTACCCGTTATACTGTTGTTGTGATGTATATATGTATATGCATTATCTTGTGATAAATGCATGTTGGTTAATTAGCAAATTTTGCGATATATTGAAGCATGCTGATATGGTATATATATGCATGCATGTTTCGTATTCTTGCCATATATATCTGTTGGTTCAGTTGATAATACCTATGCTAGAGAATAGCGGTAATTTGCATATACCCTTAGTATAGGGACCCAAAGGTGAAAACATTTTCTAAAACCGGGAGTCGAGGATCCCGAGTAAATTTTATATATATATATTTATATATATATATATATGGTTATAGTTTTCAAAACTATTAATCGAATAAGGTTTATTCGATAACTTTATTTTATTAATGAATATTATCTTGAATATTCATTCGAGGACTTATGACTCCTTTATATTATTTATTGAAAATTACTTGGATATTCATTTGAGGATGTATGACTCCTTTATTTTATTTAATGAATATTATTTCGAATATTTATTCGAGGGCTTATGACTCAGCTTATTTATTTATTGAATATTATTTTGAATATTCATTCGAAGGCTTATGACTCAGTTTATATTATTTATTGAATATTATTTGAATATTCATTTGAGGATCTATGACTCCGATTATTTGCTGAAATATATTCTTTATTTTATAAAAGAATAAGGTGTTAATAATCAAACTTATTTTCGATTATTCAAATAAAGATAATACTTTCATATAAGTATATCTTTGGTTATTTAATACTCGTTTCAAGTATAAGTTTTAAAACTTCTACTTCAATTATTTTTATAAAAGATTATTCTTTATGGGAATATTATTTAAATAATAATATTCAGTCATTTTCTAAATATTCTGGGGACTGATTTACTTCATTAAATCAGCTTTACTCCAAACACTCTTTAAAGTGTTTTCGAGTCTTCAAAATGATTTTTAAAAGTTAGAGCGGACCCCAAAACTCATTTTTATATTTAGGATCTTCCTTTTAAAGGGGATTTAAATACTCGTTCAAAACCTGGGGAATCCGGCTCTGTGGTGTATTTTATATTCGCAACAAGGTTGCAGTTTTGGTAAATGAATTGATTACTTACCCAACGTTCGGGAAGTAAGTCCATCTATTGAGTCGGCATAAGCAACATGGGCTCAGTGGGCGTCCATGATAGTGTAAGTGGCTCAGTGGGAGTCCATCAAATGCCTAAGTGGCTGAGTGGCAGTCCAGCATAAGGTCCTAATTATGACCAGGGTGATGACCAGTGGGGAATTCGTCCATCTACTAGTAGAAAAGGTTACTTATGGGTATCTTTGCCTGATCAGCAAGATATCTGGTTTATGCCAAAGGTTTTCTTTTCCTTCCAAATTCATTGGATATTGCAACTCTGTTCATACTTTACATAACAGAGGTTCCAGGAAATGTTTAAGAGATATGTATATATGGATATATATATATCGGGACTAAATAAAGTATCTCGTAACTTTATTTCATTCAATAATATTTCAAAGATTGAATCTATTCAAATCTTGTCTTGTAGTCTCATCTATGTGATGAACTTTTGAAACTGATTATAACTTGAACGGTGGTAGTTCAAGTAGTATTGGGAAAGATATAAGTATATTGGGGTATTTGGTAACCTCATCTTTTAAACTTATATCTAATTAATAATTGTCTTAGGAATGACAAAGATTTTCAGAAAAACGTTGAAACAAGGTTAGATATATGAGATCACCTTGCAACGATATTTTTATACAGTTATACACTGGGACTTTGTGTATATTATGCATGGAAGAGGACTTCCAATATTTTGAAAAGTATATATGTATATATACTGAATATTTTGCGACTTCATCGCATTAAGATATCAAACTTGGTTCATTTCTTTTGACCAAGACTTTCATGAGTATTATGAGTAGGCTCATATATTGTAAATCATTATACATATTATTTTGGTGGGCTTGCTGCTCACCCTTGCTTTATTTCTTCATCACACAACAACAGTTAGGAAAGATGGCCAGACTCCAGCAGACCCAGCGCAAGCGCGTGGGAAGCGTCCCGCGTCTTCCCGTTGATGTTGTAGCTGCTATAGCTGCAGAGGTAGATCTATTGTAGATCAGACCATCTACTTTTGAGAATCAATTATGTATAATTATAACTTGTGGCAGATAATGGCAATTAACTGTAAATTTATCAAGTAATCATTTTGGGTTGTAATAACTTTTAAATTGTGGATTCAAAGACTTGTACTTATTTAAATTTCATCTCTGAGACTATAACGGGTTGTGGTGTGTGTTAGTGTGGGGTCACAGCATAAGGTTATTATTATTAATTAAGTGAAGTGATATTGTGGAAAGAAAGACCGTGACGACCCGGATCCTCGACCCCGGATCTGGGGGTGTTACAGAAATGGTATCAGAGTTAAGCGTTATAAACCTCAGAGATGATGGGACGTTAAGATAATAAGTTCACTAAGATAATAAGAACTCTTGCCAAGTTCATAGTCGGACTACCTAACGTAGTACTGACAGTTAAAACCCTTATGGGAACCCTTATAAATGTAGCGGTTGAGGATGTTGTCCTAGAAGGGATAGTTGTTGAGGAGGATCCCATGGAGGATCCTGACAAGATTGGATAAAGGACCACTGATGAATTGATGACCATGGTTAGGTCGACTACCGGAGGTTCATTCAAGTTTGTAAAGATAGTAGCCCCCTTTAACGCGGCTTACTCGTAAGACTGAGAAGTTCGAATGGACAGAGAAATGGGAGAACAGGTTTCAAGAACTGAAGCAGAGGTTGGTGATGGCCCCTATGCTGGCATTGCCGGATGGAAAATGAGATTTTGTGAAGTGTAGTGATGCTTCGCACAAGGGCTTAGGGTGCGTGCTTATGCAGCACGGTAAGGTAATCGCGTACATGTCAAGACAATTAAGGTAATATGAAATTCAATATCCCCGCCCATGAGCTTAGGCTCGTGGCAATAGTTTTACCCTAAAGATTGGAGGCACTACTTGTATAGAGAGAAGTGCGAGAATTACCTAAGCCATAAGTGCTCTAGTACATTTTCACGTAGAAAGAGCTCAACATATGCCAGAGGAGGCAATTAGAGCTAATCAAGAATAATGATTGGGAGATTCTTTATCATTCGGGGAAAGCCAATGTGGTGGCTGATGCCCTTAGTAAAAAGGAGAGACTCAAGATGATAATGTCTTTGGGAGAGTTTATAAGAGGTTTTGGAAATAGTAGTGAAGGTAACCGGAGCCGGTACCGAAAAGCTGTTTGAGATTGCAATAGAGACCGAATTATTGGAAAAGAGCATACGATGCCAGAGAAAGGTGATGAATGAAGGCAGAGAGCCAACAAATAGATATGAGATTAATACCGAGAGAGATGATAAGGGAATAATGAGGTATTCCTATAGAATTTCGGTTCCAAATGTTTAAGAGCTTAAAGATGAAATCTTAGATGAAAGCTAGTTTGAGGAATAAGAGTTAAAGCAAACCCTGAATGTGATAGTCAGGGAGGACGCCATCAAGATAGAAGGAACCCATAACATAATGAAGTGGAAAATGAGGATTTTAACGTACAAGATAACCCCAAGTATGGGAGAAGGATGAAACATTCCATACTAAGGAAACGGAAAGTCGAGTAAGGAAAGGAGACCCGAGACGGTACTCCTATACGGCAATTCATGGACCTGTCTAAAGAGAACTTAGACTATTATCCCCAACCACCACCTTGAGGAAACAATGCGGTAGGAAATTCTTTCATGACCTTTAAGTCGCTAAGCTCTCAGAGTTCCAAGGAACAAGCTGACCCAGTCGAGGCAAGAGCCTGGCTAAAGGAAATATAGGAATCATTTGAGATTCTAAATGATTGACGAATCTCAAAAGACTGTTTTTATCACTTACCCTCCTAAGAGAGAGACCACCCGCTGGTGAAAGACCAAGGAAGGCACGGAGCAAGAGATTATAATAAACTGATTTAAGTTCAGTCAATTGTTTTCAGGAAAGTACTTCCCAAGGTTATAGAGATAGAGTAAAAGCTTTAGAGCCAGAACAAAGGCAGACGAGTATGAAAAATTATGAATCTAAGTTGTAAAAGTTGTCAAGATTCGTTCTGAGGACACGAATCCAGAATGACGGGATGTTGGAATCAATGCTTATGTTGTGTTGGTTCATGAAATAATGATAAGAGAAAGGAAAAAAAAAAAGAAATTGAAGTGGAAAGGAATATAACGGCAATAGAGTTTGAGGAATGATAAGGGAGTTGGGTATGAGGAAACCCTAAAGACTCGTAGAAATAGAAATAGAAGAGTATGTAATCGTCAGGATGAGGGTGATTCACCATGAGTTAAAATTGATGGTTGAGGGCATAAGAGATACATATATTTTTCCCTGTAAGTTGGGAAGATTCGAGGAAACCTTGAGATAATTCGAAGGATAAATAATGAGACGCGGATAGACTAAGGGGATAAGAAAGTAAGAAATTAAGAAAATTGGATGAAGGAAGTGACCTTCAAGAAGGTGAAGTGTAAGACCGGTGGCATGATACCCAGAAAGGGAGACGCCAGATATGAAAGATATCCCAACATGGAGATGACTATTGAGATAAACAACAAAAGTAAATAAGGATTTATTAAGAAGAAGTTCACGTTGAACACGACCAATATCTTCCAGATCATCCATGTGATCATTACCAAATCAGGAAAGAAAAGCGGATAACCATTTTTATCTTTTGGAGGCCATGTGGGTTGACCTTAACTTGAATAAGGATGCTATTGTGAAATTCGGTATAGACTATCGAGGTGGAAATGATTGAATAAGATACCCTTATCAGGGATATATGACTTTATTTATCCATGGAAGGATGCTTGTACCTTTTTAAAGGTGGAATTAAGGATAGAACATCGGTAACTTAAAACGAATCCTAGGGGAATGCATAAAGGTTGGCATTTCACCCTTAATAGGGATAGTATGAGTTTTGACAGTATGAATTGGAAAGGATTAAGGTAATAATAACCTTTAAGGATCAGTGGAGAAATTTTTCAGAAGTAAATAGACAATGGTTCTAGTATCAGTAAATGGTATTTTGATATGCCCTGTATATAGGGAATACAGGAGGAACGATTGAAGGATAACCTTAGAGGTTTTATAAGGAAAAAGGTAATATTCAAAATTCTCAAGAATAAAAATGTTGATAAAGGAAATATGACGTAATTATAATGTTGCCAAGTGGGGCACGTGTTAAACCACGAGAAAGTATGGATCGAACCAGTAATGGTCGAAATTGTTCAGGGCAATTAGGACTTAAGATAAAAGATGTTCTAATTATGATTGAGAGTCAGTCATGACAGTGATTAACCTCTAAAGACTGAGGGGATAACTTATGGAAAAATGGAAATTTTTTTTTTACTCATCAGATATTAAAGAAAAGTATTTTCACATAAGCTGTGATTGAAATAAGGTAGAAAATTTATTTGGAGGTGGTTAAAATGACATTGACTGTAAGGAAATTTTACTATCAGGAAAGGCCAAAGAGGTGGCCGACACTTTAAAGGTAAGAGGATAATTATAGGCGCTTGTGCCAAAGGAATACAGTGATGATGGTTAAAGCTATGAAGGTTGTATTATGGTTTGGAAGATTGACATTCCTTCTGATGACTGTGCAATACCCAACCGTAATAGTAGTTGGTAAAGGTTTAATTCGTGTAATCGCCATGAGCAGGCTATCTATCTTAGATGGTACTATCTTGAGATAAGCCAGGACCATGTTTCAAAAAGGACTAGACGAACCTTTGACTTAAGTCCTCTATTTAGGGCGTATGATTAAGAATGGTATTAACCTGCTATCGGTGCTTTGATTGAAACTCTTCTGCAATTTTATATGCTTCATGTCATGTATGTATGTCAGGATCAGGAGTGTACTCCATGAATCATGAATGGTGATTATGTTACCTCCTTAGAAGGATTTGATACGACATGTATGGACTCCGTATGGTTAGCTATTAAGACTTCATGGAAAATGAATGACTACAGTAGGTCAGTGGTGGACCATAGTAAGGCAGCAATGATTCTGCGAGTAATGAGCTGATTACAACCGTGAGAGTTGTATTGGAATGGGTGTTGAGATTGAGTACCACTAATCGGGTCGTGGTAGTGTATAAGTTATCATTGATAGACTAATTAAGTAGAGTATCTACCTAGTGAATTATTTATTCTTTCTTATCAATAGAGAGCCGTATTATTATACGAGGAAGGTTACGGTGCAAGCATAGAATTCAAGTAACGATGATGTCTAGAATGAGATCCCAGATTCGATTTTCGATGTCGAGGGAGTTTCAAAGGTAATTGTGTATAAGCTCGAGGAAAAGTGTGGGTCCATAGAATGATGGACGGGATAGCGAAAATATTTAGGCATGGGAAATACGAGGCTATAATGCTCGATGCTGATATAAATACGTATATGTTTTGTTCTCCTATGATAAACCTCTATAGTTCAGAGGTAGGTTCCAAGCCAGATATTTTGTGGCAGTATATTTTTTCATATATACAATTCTCTTTAATTCGTTCTTTTCTCTTCTTTTCATTTCATGTAAGCTGAGAAGAACAACCCTTCCAGAAGGGGAGGTATTGCCGAATGACTATCTATCTGTGTGATAGAAGCCGAGTAGGATACCAGCTATTGTTTAATTGTTTGTCAAGTACTAAAGGCTGGCCACCTTCTGTACTAACTATGCGATATAACAAGTGTTCATGATCATAGTGATCTCTCAACAAATTCCTTTACTTCTATTTGATTGATCAAATTTTGGAAAATAGAAACAACTGAAAAAGGAGTAATAAAGTGGTGGTAGTATGCGGAATGGGAACACATTCGTGATACTAAGGTTGACGTGGTTATTAAAAGGTTATAGAACGCTAACGAGCAAAAGTATAACCAGTATAATATTAGGAATGGAAGGTAGTAGCGATTACGAACGGGAAAAGAATGGGTATTGAGAAGCAAAAGTTCTAATGATAAAAGCTATAATGGGAGTCTGTGCAATAGACTTGAAAGAATTTGGAATGATCACTTAATTCGGATTGAGTTATCTTACGACAATAGATCATATGTCATTATCGAGATGTCGCCTTATGAGATCCTTGAGGGAAGACAATGTCGATCTCCCTTACGTTAGGATGAAGTTGTAGAGCGCAAGATGCTCGGACCTGCAGTAGTCCAAAGGACCAAGGATATGATAGATCTAATCAGAGGACGGCTGGTAGTAGCCCAAGATGGACATGATAAGTATGTTGATTTGACACGAAAGGATAAAGAGTATGAAATAGGGGACCTAGTAATGTTATAGGTATCCCTTGGAAAGGATTGATGAGGTTCGGAAAGAAAGGAAAGCTAAGTCTACAATTTGTTGGACCCTTGGATATATTAAGACGTTTGGGAAGTTAGCATATGAGCTAGCCCTAACCCCGAACATGTAGCAAGTTCATAACGTGTTCCACGTATCAATGTTAAGGAAGTGTAATTCGGATGCCAGTCAAATAGGGGCATATGAGCGCATAGATATGCAACCCGACGTAACCTATATGGAACAACCAGGAAGGGTTATAGAGTGAAAAGGAACAAGTGCTTAGGAGAAGGATCATCAAACTAGGCAGAGTTTGGTGGTAGAACCACAATGTGGAAAATTGACTCGAGAGTTAGAAAGTGTAATGCTAAGAAAGTATCCCCATTTGTTTTCTATCTGATTCCGGGACGGAATCCTTTTAAGGAGGGGAGACTGTAATAACCCCAATTTTTGAGAAATTTTGAAACCCTTATGAATAGTGTTTTTGCTGAACGAGAAAACTTTTCATGCCACGCTATGTAGGGGTTCTGTTATTGATCTTATGGGATATTAGTACTCTATGTGGTATATAAGTGTATGTAAAGATCGTCAGAATCCAATTCCGAACACTTTGATTTTTCCCGGAAATCCACAAGATACGGAGAGAATTGAGTATAAGGTAACAGGATAAAAAGGATTGAAATTAAAGGATTATAGGAGAGGATCATAAAAGGAATATAATATATTGAGAAAGGTTAAGGGAACCTAAGTAATAAGATCCCGGATATGATCCCTCAAACGATAAACGAGAACGAAAGATAAGCGAACCGTAAAACAAATAAGTGACCAAGAGACAAGCTTGTACAAGAAGCCAGGGATTGTGACATCATCAAACCACAAGGTGTGGACAAGTGGGAGCATAATGACATGTGCAAGGTGACACAAGCATGACATAGAAGGGAAGGAAGTGTGGTTGAATTATAACCACACAAAATCAAGGTTAATTAAGTCATTAACCAAAAACAACACAAAAATCAACCAACCAAGCAAATCATTTCATTTTCATCAAACAAAACACAAAAATATCTTTCTTCCCAAGCTAGCTCTCGGCCCATTTCTTAAAATTTGAAGATCCAAGCTCCACCACTTACTATTTAGCAAGGTAATTATCTAAGCTTCCCCATGGATAGTTACATACTTCCTATAAGTTTAAGCTTCTAATTCCAAGCCAATCTTTTTCTATAAATCAAGGAAGAAGATGGTGAATAGTAACCTTCAAGAAATAACTTTAGTTTTCTTGGATTGTTATGAAAGATTAAGGTTATACAAGCAAGGATCAAGGTTCTTTAGGCATTCAAAGCTCTTATGTTGTGTTAAAAAGCTTCAAGGAAGGTATAATCTCTTAACCAAGCTTTGTTATTGAATGTTAAGAGCATAATATGAGTATTTTAGTTCATGAGAGGCTTGATGGTTGTGTATGTAGAGATTAGTGAGTTTTGGGATGTTGTTGGATTGGTAAATGTTGTTGTTTTGATTAAAAGAACTTAAGTATGGTTAAAGTTAAGCTTAGGCATAAGTATGAATGTTAAACTTGAATTGGTTGGGGTTGTTATGATATGATGAGGATGGATGTTGGTTGTATGTTGGATTTGAGGTTGAATTGTGATGGTTTTTGAATGGTTTAAATTTGGGAAATCGCGTAAACATAGCCGTCGTAACGTCCGATTTTCTTTGGACTGTTTTTGTGCATAGCATCAGGACCCGAGAACCCCCTGCTAGAATATGACCACTGCCATGTTTAGATAGCTCATGTTACGAGCTTCGTTTTGATATGTAGTTCGTTCGATTCCGATGCACGGTTTAGGAGAAACGACCGTTTCAAGTAACGGCGTTTCGCGAACGAAACTTTTCCCCTCGCCTTACTTTGAAACATAGGTTAAAGACCAAAAAGGACTAATTGAAGTATGAAACATTTATGGTAAGTGTGTTAGGCAGTTGGTAAGACACTCGCGAAGGAATCGCTTTAAAACTCGTAAAGGTTAAATTATTAAAAATGGTGGAGCCGAGGGTACCCGAGTGACTTAAGCGAATCAGTGAGCGCAAAACAAGCGTTAGAGTCTAAGTTAGTTAAAGTATAGATTTACAAGTGATTTTGGTTTAATTCCAAATTACTTGTTGTTTATAGGTTACTAGACTCGTCCCGAGCCTTTTATCACCCCAAGTCGCTCAGGCAAGTTTTCTACCCGTTATACTGTTGTTGTGATGTATATATGTATATGCATTATCTTGTGATAAATGCATGTTGGTTAATTAGCAAATTTTGCGATATATTGAAGCATGCTGATATGGTATATATATGCATGCCTGTTTCGTATTCTTGCCATATATATCTGTTGGTTCAGTTGATAATACCTATGCTAGAGAATAGCGGTAATTTGCATATACCCTTAGTATAGGGACCCAAAGGTGAAAACATTTTCTAAAACCGGGAGTCGAGGATCCCGAGTAGATTTTATATATATATATATATATTTATATATATATATGGTTATATTTTTCAAAACTATTAATCGAATAAGGTTTATTCGATAACTTTATTTTATTAATGAATATTATCTTGAATATTCATTCGAGGACTTATGACTCCTTTATATTATTTATTGAAAATTACTTGGATATTCATTTGAGGATGTATGACTCCTTTATTTTATTTAATGAATATTATTTCGAATATTTATTCGAGGGCTTATGACTCAGCTTATTTATTTATTGAATATTATTTTGAATATTCATTCGAAGGCTTATGACTCAGTTTATATTATTTATTGAATATTATTTGAATATTCATTTGAGGATCTATGACTCCGATTATTTGCTGAAATATATTCTTTATTTTATAAAAGAATAAGGTGTTAATAATCAAACTTATTTTCGATTATTCAAATAAAGATAATACTTTCATATAAGTATATCTTTGGTTATTTAATACTCGTTTCAAGTATAAGTTTTAAAACTTCTACTTCAATTATTTTTATAAAAGATTATTCTTTATGGGAATATTATTTAAATAATAATATTCAGTCATTTTCTAAATATTCTAGGGACTGATTTACTTCATTAAATCAGCTTTACTCCAAACACTCTTTAAAGTGTTTTCGAGTCTTCAAAATGATTTTTAAAAGTTAGAGCGGATCCCAAAACTCATTTTTATATTTAGGATCTTCCTTTTAAAGGGGATTTAAATACTCGTTCAAAACCTGGGGAATCCGGCTCTGTGGTGTATTTTATATTCGCAACAAGGTTGCAGTTTTGGTAAATGAATTGATTACTTACCCAACGTTCGGGAAGTAAGTCCATCTATTGAGTCGGCATAAGCAACATGGGCTCAGTGGGCGTCCATGATAGTGTAAGTGGCTCAGTGGGAGTCCATCAAATGCATAAGTGGCTGAGTGGCAGTCCAGCATAAGGTCCTAATTATGACCAGGGTGATGACCAGTGGGGAATTCGTCCATCTACTAGTAGAAAAGGTTACTTATGGGTATCTTTGCCTGATCAGCAAGATATCTGGTTTATGCCAAAGGTTTTCTTTTCCTTCCAAATTCATTGGATATTGCAACTCTGTTCATACTTTACATAACAGAGGTTCCAGGAAATGTTTAAGAGATATGTATATGTGGATATATATATATCGGGACTAAATAAAGTATCTCGTAACTTTATTTCATTCAATAATATTTCAAAGATTGAATCTATTCAAATCTTGTCTTGTAGTCTCATCTATGTGATGAACTTTTGAAACTGATTATAACTTGAACGGTGGTAGTTCAAGTAGTATTGGGAAAGATATAAGTATATTGGGGTATTTGGTAACCTCATCTTTTAAACTTATATCTAATTAATAATTGTCTTAGGAATGACAAAGATTTTCAGAAAAACGTTGAAACAAGGTTAGATATATGAGATCACCTTGCAACGATATTTTTATACAGTTATACACTGGGACTTTGTGTATATTATGCATGGAAGAGGACTTCCAATATTTTGAAAAGTATATATGTATATATACTGAATATTTTGCGACTTCATCGCATTAAGATATCAAACTTGGTTCATTTCTTTTGACCAAGACTTTCATGAGTATTATGAGTAGGCTCATATATTGTAAATCATTATACATATTATTTTGGTGGGCTTGCTGCTCACCCTTGCTTTATTTCTTCATCACACAACAACAGTTAGGAAAGATGGCCAGACTCCAGCAGACCCAGCGCAAGCGCGTGGGAAGCGTCCCGCGTCTTCCCGTTGATGTTGTAGCTGCTATAGCTGCAGAGGTAGATCTATTGTAGATCAGACCATCTACTTTTGAGAATCAATTATGTATAATTATAACTTGTGGCAGATAATGGCAATTAACTGTAAATTTATCAAGTAATCATTTTGGGTTGTAATAACTTTTAAATTGTGGATTCAAAGACTTGTACTTATTTAAATTTCATCTCTGAGACTATAACGGGTTGTGGTGTGTGTTAGTGTGGGGTCACAGCATAAGGTTATTATTATTAATTAAGTGAAGTGATATTGTGGAAAGAAAGACCGTGACGACCCGGATCCTCGACCCCGGATCTGGGGGTGTTACAGTTCTTTTCTCTTCTTTTCATTTCATGTAAGCTGAGAAGAACAACCCTTCTAGAAGGGGAGGTATTGCCGAATGACTATCTATCTGTGTGATAGAAGCCTAGTAGGATACCATCTATTGTTTAATTGCTTGTCAAGTACTAAAGGCTGGCCACCTTCTGTACTAACTATGCGATATAACAAGTGTTCATGATCATAGTGATCTCTCAACAAATTCCTTTACTTCTATATGATTGATCAAACTTTGGGAAATAGAAACAGCTGAAAAAGGAGTAATAAAGTTATGGTGGTATTCGGAATGGAAACACATTCGTGATACTAAGATTGACGTGGTTATTAAAAGGTTAAAGAATGCTAACGAGCAAAAGTATAACCAGTATAATATTAGGAACGGAAGGTAGTAGCAATTACGAACTGGAAAAGAATGGGTATTAAGAAGCAAAAGCTCTAATGCTAAAAGCTATAATGAGAGTCTGTGCAATAGACTTGAAAGAATTTGGAATGATCACTTAACGCGGATTAAGTTATATCACGACAATAAATCGTAGGTCAGGTATCGAGATGTCGTCTTATGAGGCCCTGTATGGAAGAAGGTGTCGATCTCCCTTATACTGGGATGAAGTAGGAGAGCGGAAGATGCTCGGACCCGAAGTGGTCCAAAGGACCAAAGATATAGTGGATCTTATCAGAGGGCGACTTGTACCAGCCCAAGACAGACAGAAGAAATATGCAGACCTAGCCCGAAAGGACAAGGAATATGAAGTCGGGGACTTAGTACTGCTAAAAGTATCCCCTTGGAAGTGATTAATGAGGTTCTGAAAGAAAGGAAAACTAAGCCCAAGATACATTGGACCTTTTGAGATATTAAGACGGATGGGAAAGTTAGCTTACGAGCTAGCCTTACCCCCTACCTTGCAACAAGTTCATAATGTGTTCCATGTGTCAATGCTAAGGAAGTATCATCGGGATGCCAGACACATAGTGGAGTACGAGCAGGTGGATATGCAGCCAGATCTAACTTACGTGGAGAAGCCAGTAAGGATTATAGATAAGAAGGAGCAGGTGCTTCGGAACAAAGTGATCAAGCTAGTCAGAGTACTATGGCAGAATCATAATGTGGAAGAATCAACTTGGGAACTAGAGAGCGCAATGCTAGAAAAGTACCCCCATTTGTTTTCTGTTTGATTCCGGGACGGAATCCTTTTAAGGAGGGGAGACTGTAATAACCCCCAAAATTTTCAACTTTTTGTAACCCTTGTGAATAGTGTTTTTGCTGAATGAGAAAAAAAAAACTTTTCATGCCACACTATGTAGGGGTTCTGTTATGGATATTCTGGGATATTATTAGTACTCTATGTGGTATATAAGTGTATGTAAAGATCGTCAGAATCCAATTCCGAACACTTAGATTTTTCCCGGAAATCCACTGGATACGGAGAGAATTGAGTATAAGGTAACAAGATAAAAAGGATTTAAATTAAAGGATTATAATAGAGGATCATAAAAAGGAATATAATGTATTGAGAAAGGTTTAGGGAACCTAAGTAATAAGATCCCGGGTATGATCCTTCAAACGATAAACGAAAACGAAAGTTAAGCGAACCGTATAACAGATCAGCGGTCATTAGGCAAACAATTAGGAAGTTAAGCAAAGGGATTAGAGGGAGTGATGTCACCCAACCAATGAGAGGAGGACAAGGAGGGAAAGATGATATCACAACATGACATAGGCATGACATGGGAAGGAAGGAGGTGTGGTTGAATGAGAACCACACAAAATCAAGGGCAACAAGGTAATTAACTAAATCAAACACAAAAACAAATCAACCAAGCCAAGCAAATTCATTCTTCATCAAAATCAAAAAAGAAACCAAGGCATTGTTCATCTTTTGCTCTCGGCTTTTTACTATTCCAAAGGCAAGAAATTTCAAAAATTCAAGATCCAAGCTTCCTAAATTGGTGAGTTAATTCCCTAATCATCCTTATGCTTAGTTAGGGCTATATCATGAGTTTAAGCCATCAATTCCTTCTCAATCTTCTTCATTTAATCAAAAAAGAAGACTATGAATAGTGTTTTCAAGTTTTTAACTTGAAATTTTTCTTGTTTTCCTTGAAGATCCAAGCATTCCTAAGACTTCTCAAAGCTTCTTAAGGCTTCCTAGCTCCTCCCACCACTTCAAGGAAGGTATATCATCTCCAAACCCTAGATTCCTATGTATTATAAGATGATTTTGATTAGTAGGGTGATATTGTAGCTTGATGTTTGTGATTTAGAGTTTGGGATTGAAATGGTATTGAATCGGATTGGTAAATCTTGTTGTTTTGGTTAAAAGAATGTAGTATAGTTAAATTCAAGCTTAGGCATAAGTATGAATGTTAAAATTGAATTGGTTGGGGTTGTTATGATGTGATAAGGATGGATGTTGGTTGTATGTAGGATTTGAGGTTGAATTGGGTTGGTTTTGAATGGTTTTAAATTGGGAAATCACGTAAACATAGCCGTCGTAACGTCCGATTTTCTTTAGACTGTTTTTGTGCATAACATTAGGACCCGAGAACCCCCTACTAGATTATGACCATTGCCATTTCTAGATAGCTCGTGTTACGAGCTTCGTTTTGATATGTAGTTCGTTCGATTCCGATGCACGGTTTAGGAGAAACGACCGTTTCAAGTAACGGCGTTTCGCGAACGAAACTTTTCACCTCGCCTTACTTTGAAATATAGGTTAAAGACCAAAAAGGGTTAATTAATGTATGAAACATTTATGGTAAGTGTGTTAGGCAGTTGGTAAGACACTCGCGAAGGAATCGCCTTAAAACTCGTAAAGGTTAAATTATTAAAAACGGTGGAGCCGAGGGTACTCGAGTGACTTAAGAGAATCGGTAAGCACAAAGCGAGCGTTAGAGTCTGAGTTGGTTAGAGTATAGATTTACAAGTGACTTTGGTTTAATTCCAACTTACTTGTTGCTTATAGGTTACCAGACTCGTCCCGAGCCATTCGTAACCCCCAGTCGCTCAGGCAAGTTTTCTACCCGTTATAACTGTTGTTGTGATGTATATATGTATATGCATTATCTTGCGATAGATGCATGTTGGTTAATTAGCAAATGTTGCAATATATTGAAGCATGCTGCTATGGTATATATATATGCATGCCTGTTTCATATTCTTTCCATATATAATTGTTGATTCAGTTGATAATACCTATGCTAGAGGATAGCGGTAATTTGCATATACCTTTAGTATAGGGACCCAAAGGTGAAAACATTTTCTAAACCGGGAGTCGAGGATCCCGAGTAGATTTTGTATATATGTATATATATATATATATTTATATATATATATATGGTCATAGTTTTCAAAACTATTAATCGAATAAGGGTTATTCGATAACTTTATATTAATTATTGAATAGTATTTCGAATATTATTCGAGGGCTTATGACTCCTTTATATTATTATTGAATATTACTTGGATATTCATTCGAGGACTTACGACTCCTTTTATTTTATTATTTGAATATTATTATAATATTCATTCGATGTATTATGACTCCGCTTATTACTTTATAATATTCTTTATTTTATTAAAGAATAAGGTGTCAATAATCAAACTTATTTTCGATTATTCAAATAAAGATAGTACTTTCGTATAGGTATATCTTTGGATATTTAATATTCATTTCAAGTATAAGTTTTAATACTTCTACTTCGATTATTTTTATAAAGATTATTCTTTATGGGAATATTATTTAAATAATAATATTCAGACATTTTCTAAATATAATGGGGACTGATTTACTTCATTAAATCAGCTTTACTCCAAACACTCTTTAAAGTATTTTCGAGTCTTCAAAATGATTTTTAAAAGTTAGAGCGGATCCCAAAACTCATTTTTATATTTAAGATCTTCCTTTTTAAGGGGATTTAAATACTCGCTCAAAACCTGAAGGATCCGGCTCTGTGGTGTATTTTATATTCACAACAAGGTTGCAGTTTTGGTAAATGAATTGATTACTTACCCAACGTTCGGGAAGTAAGTCCATCTATTGAGTCGGCATAAGCAACATTGGCTCAGTGGGCGTCCATGATAGTGTAAGTGGCTCAGTGGGAGTCCATCAAATGCATAAGTGGCTGAGTGGCAGTCCAGCATAAGGTCCTATTACGACCAGGGTGATGACCAGTGGGGAATTCGTCCATCTACTAGTAGAAAAGGTTACTTATGGGTATCTTTGCCTGATCAGCAAGATATCTGGCTTATGCCAAAATTCTTTTCCTTTCCAAATTTATTGGATATTGCAATTCTGTTCATACTTTACATGACAGAGGTTTTCAGGAAATTGTATAAAGAAGATGTATATGTGGATATATATATATATATATATATATATATCAGAACTTAATGAAGTATATCATGACTTCATTTCCTTTAATAATATTTCAAAGATTTAATCTATTCAAATCTTGTCTTGCAGTCTCATCTATGTGATGAACTGTTGAAAGCTAATTATACTTTGAACAGTGGTAGTTCAAGTAGCTTTATAAATGATATAAGTGTAGTAAAGTATTTGGTAACTTCATCTTTTAAACTTATATCTAGTTAATAATTGTCTTATGAATGACAAAGATTTTCAGAAAAATGTTGAGACAAGGTTAGATACATGAGATCACCTTGCAACGATATTTTTTTATACAGTTATACACTGGAACTTTGTGTGTATTATGCATGGAAGAGGACTTCCAATATTTTGAAAAGTATATATGTATATACTGAATATTTTGCGACTTCATCGCATTAAGATATCAAACTTGGTTCGTTTCTGTTGACCAAGACTTTCATGAGTACTATGAGAAGGCTCATATACTATTAATCAGTATACATATTATTTTGGTGGGCTTGCTGCTCACCCTTGCTTTCTTCTTTCATCACACAACAACAGATAGAAAAGATGAACAGGACCAAGCTCCCGATTCGCAAGCGATTAGGAGACGTCCCGCAGTTTTCTAGAAGCATTGATGCCGCCGTAGCTGAGGTAGGAACTACCAATAGGCTAGGCTTTCAACTTTTAATGTACCAGATTTATGTATATTTATGAATTGTAATAATGGCAAAAAAAATGTAAATTTATTCAGAAAACCTTTTAAGGTGTATTGGCAGATAATTGTGGAATAAAATGACTTGTGGTTATTTTTGGATGTTCATCTCTGAGACTATAACGTGTGGTGTGTGTGTTTATTGTGGGGTCACAGTACAGAGTAGTTGAGTAATTATTAAGATTGGGTGTTATTAAGGGAAATGGAACTCGTGACAACCCGGATCCCCGACCCCGGATTTGGGGGTGTTACAACTTAAGTTCTGATATCTTAAGTCCTGACTTCAGTATAAGTACTGATTTCCAGTTAAGTACTGATTTGTCCTGTTAAGTAAGATCTGAAAAATAAACACAAATCATATTAGACATGACTTCACAAATATATCTAACAATCTCCCCAACTTGTAAATTAACATAATATACAAGTTCAACAGATATTTGATGATGTCAAAAATATTAAGTACAAATGCATGAGAATTTGACTAGATAACTATAACTTACAGTCCTTTTAGCTTTAGCATCCTTAAAGTCTGATAACAACTTCAGTCTGTATACACTTCAGAATTTATGCAGTTGTAGATCTTTGACTTGGCTTCAATTTCTGATCTCTATGATGTCAGGAGTTGTTATGAGATAGTTCTTCAACAAACATCTCTCAGCATATTCAAGTTCATTGATCATTCTCCTTTTAGAATTCTTCAATTCAACTGTATCTTCACCAGTTTGAAAAATAGCAGCCCTGAGATCATTTATTTTAGCTTTCCACAACCTTATAACCCAGAAAAGTAGTTATGATCTTAGCAGTGTTAGGCTTCATTTCAACAATATCACCTTTGTGATATCTGTACTTGGGAAAGTATGGGATGTCAGACTTTACAGAGTAAAGCTTCTTCTGTCTTTGAATATTTGATTTTAAATAATCTGCAGCACCATTTGTAGATCTATTTTTCACTTGAAGTAAAAATAGAACATGTTCCAGTTCTTCAAAATAATTCAGTGGAATAGCATTCTTCCTGATCTGGAATACCCTACTATCTGTCATAAAATATAACATGATGTGTTCTTTCAAAACAGAATGGTAAACCATTTGTACAGATTCAAGTTGATCCAATCTCTCAGGAGTTACTCCTACACCTGGTTCACTTAAGGAAGTTAGA
The DNA here is from genome assembly GCF_009905375.1 of Apium graveolens. NCBI lineage: Eukaryota > Viridiplantae > Streptophyta > Magnoliopsida > Apiales > Apiaceae > Apium > Apium graveolens. The sequence continues at coordinate 239,763,320 of NC_133649.1, read as the reverse complement.
TCATTGGTAGTAGTGTGTACTCTCTTCTCTTTAGAACTACCCAATCCAGATTTGTCTCTTGCTTCCTTTCCTGTAACAACTCTTGCTTCAAAACCACTAGATTTAGTCTTCAAAGATTGAGTCTGTTGAGCTTTTGTGAATCCTGGTAGTAGCATCTTTGAAGGTTTAACATGAGTAATGTCAGAGGTTTCCTTTTCCTTATCTTCTGATATCAAGCCAACTTGAGCTATGTCAGAGGTTGCTTGCTTCACTGTCATATTAGAACTTACTACATCTTGACTCTGAACAACATGAGCCATGTCAGAGGTTGTTTGAGAAATCTTCTTTTTCATCAGAGTAAGACTAGCATCTTCTTCATTAGTTATTTCTTCATTCATGACTGGCATATAAACCCTTACAGGTTCATCAACTTTTTCTTTGCCCTTGGACCTTGGATCTACTTCCACTTATGATTTAGCTTTGGTTGCCTCAGAATTTGTTCTTTCCTTTATCACAATACCCTTAAGCTTTGGAAGTTTCTTTTCAACAACAGAAGCTTTATATTTTGTCTTGACACTTTCTGCTTTGAGTCTAGCTTCTTCTTCCTTTAGACTCTCAAAGTTCATTCTTGGATTTTCTTTAAGAAATTATTTCTTTGAAATTTCTTCATCAAGTTCTAGATGTTCACCAGAACTTATCCTTTTACCAGTATCAGAACTTATTCTTCTCCCAGTATCAGAACTTGTTCCTTGACTTGTAATTCTAGCTTTACTTGATGAAAATCCTTTGCCTTGACCTTGACCTCTACCCTTATCAGAGTTTCCCTGATCAGCATTTCCATCATCCTTTCCCTTCAGTGTCTGAATAGATTTACAATTGGACTTAATCACTTTCTCCCCCTTTTTGGCATCAGCAGGTAAAAGAAGAGAGACAAGCAATTCCACTGAGGATTGAATCTCATTGAGTTGAGTTTGCTGAGAAGCTTGATTCTTGAGAATTTCATCAATATGATCTCGTTGCTTCTCCTGAGTTTTCTCAATGTAGGCAATTCTGTCAAAGGCAGGCTTGAAAAATCTGTTCTTTTCAAGTTTCACATTCATATCTTGCTGGATCAAGGTTTCTTGAATTTTATTCACCTTGGCATGAGTTGTTGAGTGTTGACCTTGAAGGTGCCTAGTACTCAATGCAGTAACTCTCAGTTGTGCCTTGAAATCATCATTTATCAGCATTTCATCAGCTTTTGCCAGATGCTCAGCAAGAATCTTTTCAGTAGGAACAAAACTAACTGTGTTCCATTCCTTAGTCCACTCCTTTCCACTAGGAGTTTCACTCCAAGGTACTGGTGCTTCCTCTCTAACAAACTTCTTGATTAGATTAGCTTTATTAACTGTTTGTTGAGGTGCATGTCCTGATGGACCAGCTGCATCAGCATCTAAATTGGCAGCAGCTTCACCAGTAATATTCTCATGGGCAGCATCAGAACTTGTAGATCCTGCAGTATCGGGATCCTCTGATAAAATAACAGTATATGAGGCTATAGAGGCTTCAACATCTTCCTCTAAGTTCTGATCTGCAGCTAAGTTCTGATCAACAGCCAAATCTTGATGCCCACCTAAAATCTGATTTTCATCATCCAGATTCAGAATTGGTGTGGTTGGAATATCTTCAGTGAAATCAGCATCTTGAATTGGTATTGTTGGTGGAGTGAGTTGAGTTGGTGGAGCTTCCAAGTATAGAATCTCAGGCACATTCAAGTTGTGAATGTCAATTTCATCACTTGTACCTGGATCTGTAGTGTGTACTTGTTCAATTATAGGTGACACAGGAGGTGTAGGAACTCTGTCTTGAGCAGTTTCTGGTTGTGCAGAAGGAAGTGATTCAATAACAACTGGTTATGTTAGGATCAGAGATTCCTGACCCCTTCCTTAGCTGCTTCCTCATCCTCTGAATCTGACTCAATTGTGTCCCTGTGAGCTCTTTGCTTTTTCATTTTCTTCAAGGGTGGAGACACTGTAGGAGCTTTATCATCAGGATTTAGCTTTCTAAGCCTTTTGAGAGGCCTAGAACTACCAGTTACATTAACTTTCTGAGAAGAGACCTTCTCAGCTTCTACAATAACAGGTTCTGATATGGGAACCTGTTCCTCAGTATCTGTTTCATCTCTCAGAATAATTCTCCTTTTCTTCTGTTGAGACTGAGGCACAGTCTTTGTCCTCTTTGGTTTGGAAGATAAAGGCTTCACTGTAGGTGCTGAAGGTTGAGGTTGAGTTGACTGTGTTGGTTTAAAAAATGTCCTGATGGAGGGTTGAGATGGTTGAGGTTGAGAAGTTTGAGATGTTGTGTAGTTGTGGTATGTTCTGATGACTATTATGTTGGCTGTGATGTGTTGGTGGGTTGGACATCAGGGTAAACAGATATGTATGTTTGTGGGTCAGCATTTGTTGGCTTGAAATAGTTTGAGGTTGGGTCAAGGCATACCCAATCTCACGATGAGCTAATAAATCTTGAACAAAGTGCAAATCTGATGGAGCTTCAGCCTTGCTCAAGATTGCAGCATAGTTATTTGGTACAAACTTGGCTCCATCAATAATTAAATCCTTGGGCGCCATAAAAAATAAGTGAGAATCTTGTTTGCCTGAAAGGTGTTTGATGAAATGTCTGTATAGTGAACTGTCAGAAAATGTGAGATAATAAGAAAAGAGAGAGAGTTAATAGAATAAAAATATGAATAAAAGATTTGAAAATATTTTATCTCTTTTACTTAGACAACCCACGTTACAACAATTAATGAGAAGTGGAACAGACCTTTACACCTGTCAAGCATGTAGCAGTTAAGGCAAAAGTTAATGGGCATGATAAATGAGTAATAATTGCATTGCACGTTCAGTTTTTAAAAAAACTGTTCCCACTAAACAAATGATTATGACTGCTTTATCTCACATAAACCAATATTCTGTAAAAATATGACCGTTCAAGTAATGACTAAAAATAAATCAAGTAGATAAATACTGCCACGTCAGCATCAAAACTTGATTATTATCAGGATTTAAAAGTCATCAGAATATGGCTTCTTTACTCGAAAAGTGATTGTTTATTCCTGTAATTCTTCACACAAATACTGATATGGGTACATCAGAACTTAATCATCAGAACTTCCATTAGAACTTGTCCTCAGAATTTATGCAACTGACACTTAAACTGTTCATCTAAAATAATATTTATCACCACAGTAATTTTCATCATTCATATGGAGTGTATGTGTGTGCATTAAGCTAATTATCAGACAAAGAGTAAAGTCTGATTCACTTCAGTACATCTTAGAAATAAGGCATAACTAAGAACTTTACTCAAAATTTGTCATTATTCTGAAGTCTACTATAGAATGAGTTCATGCATGAGTCCACCTCAACTGTTTTGTGCTCATTTTATGCATCTTTTGAAATTCCATTTTACAGTGGCTTCTCAGTGTAAGTGAGTCATGACTGCTTATTAGAATTTATGTTGTTATCAGAGTATTTCTCCAGTAATCAGAGAATGTGAAAAGTCACCAAGAAAATTTTATTATGCTTTTCTAATGTATATTACTTAATACCAGCAATGCACTTGGGTCTTCCCTTCCACATTTTTACTCTAGATCTCATAGGAGTACCTGACACTTATTTATTTTCTTTTTCTTTTTCTTTTGATAAGTGAGGCTTATCAGCACTTAGTACATCCATCAGATTTACTAACATCAGAACTTAATAGATAAGAAGCACTATTCTAGTTTTTGACTTAGTAATAAGATACACAAAGTAAACTTCAACTAAGCTCAGTATCAGAATTTGCTTGTGTTAAAAGATTTCCACATAAACAATTACTTCATACATGGGATCTTTAGTATATTAAAGACTACTAGGTCAGGATCTAGCACAGTTATCCTCATTGGATTGAATAGTCATAGAAACATTCATATCACTATCAGAGTTTAGAAATTCACATCAGACAACAATCAGTACTTAGAAAATTTCAAATTAAGCACAGAATACACAAAGATAGTAATATCTGTAAATACTGATCATAAAGTCTGATGTATCAGAACATAAACTAAGCAGATTTAGAGAAAGAACCTGAAACCATTCCAAGTTCATTTACAAATCTTGTAAAAGTAGCTTCACACAGTGGTTTTATGAAGATATCTGTTAGTTGTTGATCTGTTGGAACAAAATGCAATTCCACTGTACCTTCATCCACATGTTCCCTTATGAAGTGGTACCTAATGCTGATGTGCTTTGTCATTGAGTGTTGAACTGGATTACCTGTTATAACAATTGCACTTTGATTATCACAGTAAATAGGGATTTTAGAATATGTTAACCCATAATCCAGTAACTGATTCTTCATCCAAAGAATCTGTGCACAACAACTTCCTGCAGCAATGTACTCTGCTTCTGTAGTTGATGTAGAAATTGACTTCTGTTTCTTGCTAAATCAAGAAACCAATCTGCCTCCAAGAAATTGGCAGCTTCCACTTGTGCTTTTCCTGTCAATTTTACATCCTGCAAAATATGCATCTGAGTAACCTATTAGCTTAAAGTCTAATTCTCTAGGATACCACAATCCCAGATCAGTTGTACCCTTAAGGTACTTGAAAATTCTTTTCACAGCTGTTAAGTGAGGTTCTCTTAGATCTTCTTGAAATCTTGCACAAAGACAGGTAGCATACATGATATCAGGTCTACTTGCAGTTAGATAGAGTAGTGAGCCAATCATACCTCTGTAATCAGTAATATCTACTGATTTACCAGTATCTTTATCCAATTTTGTTGCAGTGGCCATAGGAGTGGATGCACTTGAACAATCTTGCATTCCAAATTTCTTCAACAAATTTCTGGTGTACTTAGATTGACAAATAAAAGTTATTTCTTCATTCTGCTTGACTTGAAGACCCAGAAAATAGCTAAGTTCTCCCATCATACTCATTTGATATCTTGAGTCCATTAGCTTGGCAAACCTTTTACAAAGTTTGTCATTTGTAGAACCAAAAATAATATCATCAACATATATCTGCACCAAAAGTAAGTCCTTTCCATGGTTGAGATAGAAAAATGTTTTGTCAATAGTCCCTCTGTTAAATCCACTTTCCAGAAGAAACTGAGCTAATGTCTCATACCATGCTCTTGGAGCTTGCTTAAGGCCATAAAGTGCTTTATCAAGTCTGTAGACATGATGAGGAAATTTTGAATCTACAAAACCTGAAGGTTGTTCAACATATACTTCTTCTTCTAATTCTCCATTAATAAAAGCACTTTTTACATCTATTTGAAAGACTCTAAACTTCTTGTGAGCAGCATAAGCCAAAAAATATTCTTATGGCCTCCAATCTAGCAACTGGTACAAATATTTCATCATAATCAATTCCCTCCTGTTGAGAGTATCATTTTGCAACCAGCCTTGCTTTATTCCTTGTAATTATGCCATCACTGTCAATTTTGTTTCTGAAGACCCACTTTGTACCAACAATAGACATGTTCTTTGGTCTTGGCACTAGGGTCCAGACTTAATTTCTTTCAAATTCATTTAACTCTTCCTGTATTGCTTGCACCCAATCAGCATCTTGAAGAGCTTCTTCCACTTTCTTTGGTTCAGTCTGAGAAAGAAAAGAGTGATAGAGACATTCATTTGATGTAGTTGTTCTAGTTCTGACACCTGCATCAGGATTTCCAATTATTAAGTCAGGTGTATGTGCTTTATTCTACTTCCTTGTAGATGGAAGGTTATCTCTAGAACTGGATGCTCCCCCATGATCCATGTTGTCTCCATCAATATTTTCTGATGCTCCCCCTAAAATTATGCTCTCTGAGTTGGATCCTTCAGATTTTGAGTTTCCAGAATTATCAGAACTTGAGTTTCCGGAATTATCAGAACTTGGCTCATCAAAACTTGATGAATCAGAACTTGAAGAGCCTGTTCTAGATTCTGATGCTTCTTGAGATGTGGTTGGATCTTCTATAAGCTCCCCCTGCACAGGTGCATTTTCCTTTGGCATAATCACCACAGTTTCAATAACATCTGAGTTTAATCCATCAGAGTTTGCAATATCAGGATTTTGACTGTCAGGATTTAGACTATCAGGATTTACAGAATCAGAATTTAAAACTTCATTCTCAAATCTCAGGTGATCATGATCATTGAAATCTTCAAGTCCAGTAATCTTCTTATCATCAAAAGAGACATTGACAGATTCCATGACAACCCTCGTTCTTAAATTGTAGACTCTGAAGGCTTTTGTGGAAAGTGGATATCCAACAAAGATTCCTTCATCAGCTTTTAGATCAAATTTGGATAGCTGTTAAGGATGAGTCTTAAGAATAAAACACTTGCATCCAAATACATGAAAAAACTTCAGATTTGGCTTCTTTTTCTTCACCATCTCATATGGTGTCTTTCCATGCTTGTTGATAAGTGTTGCATTCTGAGTAAAACAAGCAGTCTGCATAGCTTCAGCCCAAAAATAGGTTGGTAACTTTGCTTCATCAAGCATAGATCATGCAGCTTCAATAAGAGTTCTATTCTTTCTTTCAACAACTCCATTTTGCTGTGGAGTACCAAGAGCAGAGAATTCCTGCTTTATTCCATGGTCTTTGCAGTACTCTTCCATAATCAAATTCTTGAACTCAGTGCCATTATCACTTCTTATGATTTTCACAGAGTCTTTGACCAATTTATCCAGTTGTTTGACATGATCAATCAGGATAGATGCAGTTTCACTTTTTGTGTGCAAGAAATACACCCATGTGTATCTGGTGAACTCATCCACTATGACCATAACATATTTCTTCTTTGCAATAGATATGACATTCACTGGACCAAATAGATCAACATGTAGTAGGTGATAAGGCTCAAGAATTGATGATTCAGTCTTGCTCTTAAATGAAGATTTTCTTTGTTTTGCCTTCTGACATGAATCACAAAGGCCATCAGGAGCAAATACTGATTTTGGCAGTCCTCTCACAAGATCTTTCTTGACTAGTTCATTTATATTGTTGAAATTTAAATGAGAGAGTTTCTTGTGCCAATTCCAGCTTTCTTCAATTGATGCTCTACTTAACAGACAAATTGCAGAACCATCAGAACTTGTTGAAAGCTTGGCTTCATAAATGTTACCATGCATGTATCCTTTCAAAACAACTTTGCCTTTAGATTTGATAACAACTTCACAGTGTTCTTCAAAGAAATCCACATGATAACCTCTGTCACAGATTTGACTAACACTCAGCAAATTATGTTTAAGTTCTGAGACTAGAGCTACTTTTTCAATGATGACATTCCCAAGATTGATATTGCCATATCCCAGATTTTTTCCCATATTTCCATCTCCATAAGAAACACCTGGGCCAGCTTTCTCTACAAAGTCTGATAGCAGGGCTTTATTTCCAGTCATATGTCCAGAACATCCACTGTCCAGAACTAGGATGTTTTTCCTGTTGCCCTGCAATCACAAAGACCACTAATGATTAGTTTTAAGGACCCAGACTTGCTTGGATCCTTTGGCCTTATTAAGTTTGTTAACATTTGCAGCGGATTTAGCATCATAATTTATGTTAACAGTTTTCTTATCAGAATTTGCAATATCAGACTTTGCATCAGAACTTACACTAGAAGGAATGATGCTAACTTTCTTTAAAGAAGGTTTTATTTGATAATAATCATAGTACAAACTATGATATTCCTTACAAGTATAAATGGAATGCCATAAACTACCACAATGAAAACAAGGATTTTGTGGCCTATATCTAACAGACTGACTCTTAACTCCTGATTTTGAAGATAAGGAGTTTATGTTCTTATTTTTCCTGTAAAAAGAAGCTAGATGGTTAGAATTTCCACAGTTATAATATTTCTTTCTAGGAGCATTAGGAACATGCTTATAATCATTGCTTTTATTCATACCTACCTTTCCATTCCTATTTTTTCTAGGTGGCTTTACCTTGTTTACATTCTTAACATCTTTCAGCTTATGCTTAAGCTGCTTCTTTGTCATTAAGCCTATGTTTACTTCAGTTGGCTTATCCTATTTTGGTTTGTCAGAAGTTAATTTCTCTTTAACTTCTGATTTATCAATATCAGACTTTACAGCTACAAACTTAACAGGATTTACCTTTGGCTTTTTTTAACAACTATAGGGTCAATTTCTACAGTTCCTTTATCATTCTTATCATCTCCATAACTTAAGCCCTCTTTCCAGTTTCCACTACTTAACAAATTTTGAGTTGTTCTGCCAGAGTTAGTCCAAGTCCTGATAATCTCTCTTTCCTTTTAACTCAGTTTTTAGAGATTCATTCATTTTAAGCACTTCATCTCTAACATAGAAAGCATCATCTCTATCTTTTGGAGTTTGATGGAACATACCTAACTCTTTTTCTAAATAATCATTCCTCTTTTTATAAGCAAGATTTTCAGAAGTTAATCTTTCACATGTTAAAGTTTGATCTCTATAACTAATGAACATGATTTTAAGATATCTTCTCAACTCAGTAATATCATCAGTATGAAAAGCATAAGTTGTTTGAGGTACCTTTAACTCAGCAGCTTCAGAACTGCTATCAGCATTTGCCATCAAGGCATAGTTCACCTCACTTTCAGAATCTGAAGTGTTTGTCTAGCTTTTCTTCTTTGTGACAAGTGCCTTGCCTTTATCACTCTTCACTTTCTTGCAATCAGGAGATATATGGCCTTTCTCACCACAGTTGTAGCATTTGATATTTGAGTAATCTCCTCTGTCGGACTTTCCTCTTTTGCCTTCAGATTTTCTGAAACCTTTCTTATCAGAACTGGCACCTTTCCTGGAAAACTTCTTTCCTTTTCTGAATTTCCTGTATGCAATCCTTGTGATTCCTTTCACTATAAGAGCACACGGCATCATCATCTCTTCATCAGGATCCATCTCAGGTAAGCTTTCAGTTTCTGAGTCATCATCACTATCAGAGCTTGATGACTCAGTATCAGACTTTATGATGAGAGCTTCTCCCTTGCCTTTTTTTGAGGAAGCTACTTTGGGGACATCATCCCCATCCTTAAGAGCAATTGTCCTTGACTTTCTTCCATTCCTCTTGCTTTGTTCCATCTCAAGTTCATGAGTCTTGAGCATCCCATAAATTTCATCAAGAGTTGTTTCATCAAGAACATAGTTGTCTCTTATAGTGGTGGCCTTCAAATCCCAACTTTCAGGAAGAGCTAACAGGAATTTAAGATTTGAATCTTCAAGTTCATATTCCTTGTCCATCAGTGACAGATCATTCAAGAGTTTGACAAATCTGTCATATAATCCAGTTAATAACTCATCAGGTTTTGAGTCAAAGTGCTCATACTCTTGAGTGAGTATAGTCCTCCTGTTCTTCTTAATTGAATCAGTTCCCTGACATCTTATTTCCAAGGCATCCCATATCTCCTTTGCAGTCTTGCAGTTGATTACCCTATTTGACATGACATTATCAATGGCACTATGCATCAAATGTCGTACCTTTGCATCCTTAGCAATAGATGAGATATCTTCAGCTGTATATTCACTTTTCTCCTTTGGTATTGTCTGTGCTGGCTGATCTACAACTACAACAGAGAGCTTGGTAGGCTTATGTGGTCCTTCATTGATTCTGTCAAGGTATTCTGGATCTATAGCTTCCAGAAACATAGACATCCTCACCTTCCATATGGGATATTCAGATGGTTTCAGTATGGGAACCCTAATAGTCTCATATCGATTATGGATTTGAGTCTTTGGAGGTTCTTCAGTTTTGGTGGGCTTGGTTGGAGTTTGTGTTTCTTCAGACATGATTGATTTTTGGATCTTAAACTGTTTGTGTGTTAACAGATTGCTCTGATACCACTTGTTAGGTCACACACACTGTAGAAGGGGGTTGAATACAGTGTTTACTACAATCAAATCGAATTAAGAACACAAGTAACTTAACACAGATTTTATTCAACACAATAAACTCTGTTACAATATGGAACTGTCCTCTCTCAGTGATGAACAAATTATCACGAGAGCTGCTAGGGTTACAAAGAACAATAATCTCGATTTCGATAACACATATAGTGTAAACCCTATGTTTGTGTTTATATACTACACAGTTACAAGATAATCTTTTAATTGATATTGAATATAATTCTGCTTCCTAAAATATATCAATCAGTTATCTTTTCTTCAAAATATTCTATTCTTCATAGAATTCCTTCTTCATACATATCTCTTCTTGCGTTTGTCTTGATCTTCTTTCCTTTTAATCAGCCGCCTTCCTTATCTAAAAGTCTCCTTAAATCCTGATATTATCTCCTGATAAATATCTCCTGATAACTTAAGTTCTGACAACTTAAGTTCTGATATCTTAAGTCCTGACTTCAGTATAAGTACTGATTTCCAGTTAAGTACTGATTTGTCCTGTTAAGTAAGATCTGAAAACTAAACACAAATCATATTAGACATGATATCACAAATATATCTAACAAGAATTATAAATTTTGTACAACATAAGAATCACAAGGTCCATGGTTACAAGTATCAGGTAAAGACAGTTTTTTTGTCAGCTTCTTCTCTAAGTAGATCCTTCAAGTGATCTAGAACTTCAAGTTCTTCTGTTATAGGTGTTCCACTTAGAGATTCTATAAGTCTTTGTCTTGCTACCTTGGGATAACCACTCTCTAGCAAAACTATTCTAAACCTTGAGAATCCACCAGCTTTGATGTTTAGAAATTTTCCATCTTTAGAGATCCTACTCATTCCTTTGGCCTTTAGCTCTTTTGATCTTTTTATAAACATCTCAATTTCTTCATCATACTTCCTCCTTCTTTCTTCAGCTTCAGTCTCATTTCTTTTATTTGTTTCCTCCCTTTCAATCAACCACTCAGCTATAACTGATCTCCATGCCCTTGTGGAAGTATCCTTTTTTTTAACAAGCTTATTATTCTCTTAATTTCTGTGGGGGAGAGAGAGAGAGTCTATTAGATCAGTGCCAAGAAAGGTGAAGGAACTATCTTCATAGAAAATTATAACTTCCCTAAGAGATACAACCCAGACTCTGACTATTTCCTCAACAAGTTGTTGAAAATGATCTTCATCTGAGATGCATAAATTTAAAGGTAGGAAGTCAGATTGCTTGAAACAATTCCAGATGACCCTTTCAGTGACTTTAACTTTTTCGGAAGACTTGACTTTCTTAGTTTTTCTTCCAACAGATTTAAAATTGACTTTTAGTGAAGGCTTGGTTAAAGGTAGGGTTGATATTTTCTTGAGACTTGTTTGGCTTGTGGTGATTGGAATTTTTAGGAAAGAGTTAGCTGTTTGTTTGAATAGAAATTTTGGCTTTGAGGTTTGAGGTAGTTTGATGTTTGAGATAGTTGATGTTAAAGGTTGAGATGAGGTTTGAGCCAGTTGTGTTTGGATTTTTAGGGATTGTTGTGGTTCTGAGCCATCATATGCCTTTTTAGTTCTCCTTCACTACCCTTCTTCTTCTCATCATTCTTCTTTTCCTCCTGCTTCTTGTCCTTGCTTCTAGTTGCCTTGGATTGACTTGGATTTGAGCCAGAAGGTTTTTGATCATCTTTCTGCTCATCATCATCCTCATCTTTCCTTAGATTGTACTTAGTAGCTGGCAACATATTCTCATAATCTACAAGGTATCTTTCCAAGATCTTAATCATCTCCACATCCTCATCTGTCTTGCTCTTCTTGATCTTCAAATTAGATTGTAGAGTCATGAGCAGCCTTAAGTTTGATCTGATATAATGCTTAGGAATATAGAGATGCTTGCCTTGCTTGGTGGAAGGGAAGACATAAAAAATTTCCTTATTTGGAGATAAATTGGCTTCTGGAAAAGTTGCTACCTGTGCCTTTTTAAACTCATGTAAAAGTTGAGTGTCTTCAGGAATTACTTGGTGGACTTTGTCAATCATAACATCCAATTCAGATGCTCTCAATGTCTGAAGATATTCCAAAGTAACCTGAAGACATCTATCTACCCCACCATCATTGATATTCATCACAATCCTCTTCTCTAGATAGTTGTCAATCTTCACCACCACTGCTCTTACAAAGTTGATATTCTTGCCTAGGGCTTTCTTGCAGTTCATGTAATTGTGTTGAAGAGACACTCTTAGGGCTACAAAAAGATCTTTGAATTCCTGATCTTGACTAGGTCCTTCTACAGCTCTCAGTAGTCTTTCTTTACCAACATCAAGTTAAGTGTTTGAGCTTTGCCCTATCTGAACAGGCTTTTTAGCATCTTTAGATTGTGCAATCCTAGCCTCAATCTCCCCCTTAGTCTTGGAAACAGGCATGTGTAGGGGAGTTGGAATTTCTGGCCTAATTTGTTCAGGTAAGGCAGGAAGTGCAATATTGAGCTTTCTCATTATGGCTCCCAAAGCAACTGAGTTCTGCATTTGGAGATGCTTGTGAGAGGCCACTAGGGTTTGGATGTCAGTCTGTTGACTCTTGACTAGAGAAGTTAAGGCTTGAACTTGTGCAGTGAGAGAGGAGTTGGAGTCTTGCAGTGCTAAGACTTGGCCTTGGAGAGATTGAATCTGTAGATTTTATTGAAGTAGATGCAGGTTGATGAGAGCTTGATGTAGAGATAGCAGTAGATGATCCAAATGTAGGTTGCACAAATTTGTTAATCTCATCCATAACTAAAGGAGAAGGAGTGTATCTTGCAGTGTGCATCTGATCTAACTCCAACCTTGTGTCATTGGAATTTGTGATATGATTTTGAACTTGATTGTGCAAGGCTACAAAAGAGTCCTTGAGTTAATTCACACTCTTATCAATCCCACTGAGATAGTACCTAGACATTTGTTCAGAGAAGGTTTTGAATTGATTTTTTATCTCAGTTTGAGAGGGAATGATTTCATCCATTTGTTCCCTTACCATCTTCCTGATTCTGTCTTCATGACCAGTCAATTTGACTTCAAGAGCTTTACCAAAAAGGTGAAAAGCCTTGAGCTGAGCTTTGTGCACTTCTGTGACTATATCATACACTTCATGTGGAGTCAAGGCCTTTGCATTGCTTCCAAGGATTGTAACATACTCTTCCCTGAATCTAGACAAGACTTGATCCATCTCCAACACAAAATCTTGGGATAGCCATGCATCCACATTACCATCCTGTTCTTCATCATTTACAATCTTCTCCTTCTTTTTTCCAACATCTTCATTGTAGGTGAGCATGATGCCCTGATAGTCTTGATTGCTCATATCAGAAGTGAGTAGATGTTGAGATATATTGGCCAGTCCAGAAATCTGGTCCACTAGTAGATCATCTACAGAAGTTGGTTGAGAGCCAGATTCTTGCAACCACTGGGAGAGAATGTGAGGTTGTTGAGGTTGTGAAGTAGATGGTTCAGAAACACCTGTGACTGGAGTCACAGTTTTAGTCACAGATTGCTCTGTGGTTATGGATAGTTGTTGTTCCTCACTAGGTGTGGGAACCTCCAATTGAATTGGAGGGGATTTGACTGGGTTACTGCCATGTACACCAGTCTCAAACCCTTTTGTGTCTTGCAACACACTGGCACTTGAATGTGCTAAACTTTCCTCTCCTATGACAGGATTATTGGAAATTGTACTCCTAGCATCAACTGCCAAGGAAATCTCTGCTAGGGTTTTGAGGGGAATTGTCCCTACATGAGGAACCTCCAATTGAATTGGAGAGGATTTAGGTAGCTCCCCCTCAGGAGTACTACCCTCAAACCTTATAGTCTGTGAAGACTGATTGGCACATGAAGGTGCATTTTGAGTTTCCATGGGGTCTTCAGTGAAAATTGATGAATCCCCCATGTTTGTGATGGTGCCATCAAGGTCTACACCAGCTAGTAGCCTCTCGCCATCTAAATAAGGTGTTTGGGTGGTGAGCAAGGTTTCTAGAACCAAGTCACTTAATTTTTGTTGCACTTGAGAAGTGGATTCAAGTGGAATTGGAAGAGAAGAAATTTTAGATATAAGAGATTGTTGCTCAGTTGTGAGTGTTGGCAGCTCCTCCTGAATAGATGAGGGAGCTTCAAGAGATGTGTCCTTACAGTGTGTGCCTTTCTTATTTCTCCTACCATACACTTGAATTGCTTCTTGTGCAGGCTGTGCAGACTCACTATTGGTTGCTTTTACAACTGCATCCTGTTGGGAGGATGCAGAGGTGGTTTGAGTGGTCAGCTCAGTTTTCTTACTCCTTTTAGATTTCTTGACCAAAGGTGACTCTTTTCAGGTATATCCTCACCACTCTCAGTTACAATAGTTAATGTTGCCCCATTTCTCTTCTTTTTACTCACCTCATCCTTTTGAGAAGATGAGGTGGTTGGTTTCCTAGCTTCTAGAGGTTTTGAAAGAATGGTTGCAGCTTGGGAAGATCCCTGTTGGTGTTCCTGTGCTTGTACTTCCACAGGTTCAGGGATCATAGCTGTGCTAGATTGTATGTTAGATCTCATGCCAGGCATAGGGTAAGGGTAAGTCCTATACCTCTCCAACATGAATGGAGTGATTTTTAGACTTACATTTACCTTATTATTTGTAGTAAGTGAACCAAATATTATTTTAGACACTTGCTTACAATTTCCTATTTATGTACTATCTATCTCATTCAATAAGTGTATGTCTGCTAATTTATTATTTAAAGTGGACATAATAAATTTAGGAAAGAAAATTTCCTTACCTCTAGCTATCAAGGGCATTGTTAGCCTGGTTGCAAATTCTTTCAGGATCAACAGACCAATATTCAAGTGTCTGTTGTGGCCAATTGAATACACCAGCTTTTGCACAACACTTGAAATGTTGTCATATCCTGTCTTCGTGCAAGTAAATGCCCTTACCACTGAATCAAAGATGAAAGACCACTCCTTCCTTAGATTGGTCCTGTTTAAGCTTGACAGGTTGATACTTCCACCATAATTGATGAAGTCCATAAACTCAATTAGCTTATCAGGAGTTAGCACCTCCACCAGGTTCTCAATTGGCATCCCCAAAGCTCTATTCACATCTTGGTCATTAAATTTTATTAGTTGGCCTCTAATTGTGCATGTCACCACCATAGAAAGAGAGTTGTCATTCATATCAGTTCTCACTACTGCTGTAGTCCAGAATTCATGTAACACATTTAGATACATGATTGGATTTGCAGTCAAAGCTCCTGCAAGATAATACTTAGCCAAAAGTTTTACAAACCCCTTGAAGCTGTCAAGAGCTTGGTTAGCATCAGTAAAAGTGAGATAGTTGGTTCCTTTCTCTGGAATAGAGGCTCTTGCAACATTTTGGGCCATTGTTGATTGATGAGAATGAATGGGTAAGAATTTTTTTTGAGAAAGAAGTAAAACTGAGAGAGAAATCGGTTTTTGCTTGAAAGGCTAGGTCACTTAAGATCTCGAAAATTATAAGTATGTATATGTATCGAGAAGTCTGGGTATTTATAGTAAAAGCAAATACTTGTCGAGAACTCAAAAATAGACGTTTGGAATTTGTCTGTCGAGAAGTCATTTTAAGAAATGAAGTACATATCGAGAAGTCATTTTAAATTGCTCTTATAGAGAACTAAAAGTTGACTTATCGAGGTGTCAAATAAATACCCAGTTTGTCCAAAAAATGGACTGAATTAATTCTAACTTCTGTTTGAATAAGTTCAAAATAAAATTAGAATAGATTTTCCAAAAGTATTTTACCAAAATAATTTGTTAAATTAAATTATTTCAGTTCTGAGTTATTGATAAGTCGAAAATTGTACTTGTAGAGAACTCTGTTAATTAACACTACTAGAGAACTCTACAAGGACTTATCGATAAGTCATATTTAAGCCTATCGAGAAGTCACTCGAGAAGTCAGTAAATTGACTTGTCGAGAAGTAAATTAGACTTTTTGAGAACTCAGTTCTCTAATACTTTTGATTACTGTAATTCTTCCTTGTGTTAATTTTACATATTAAGGATGTAAATTAACAACTGAGCAGTTTACTTAGAATTTGAAAAATTCCAAGTTAATTTTTGAATTTGGAAAAATAAATATGCAGAGATTTCTGAAATATTTATAACTCATATTTCAGTTAATTTCCAATTCAAATTAAATAAGGATTGATTTATTAGAAATTAATTTGTTGTAAAACATTAGCTGAGTCCATGCCTTAGGATGAAGAATTAAGAATTCCAATTTCACCTACAAGTCTAGTGAAAGTTGCTTCATCCAAAGGTTTAGTAAAAATATCAGCTAATTGTTTTTCTGTTGGAACAAAAATAAGCTCAATGGTACCATTTATAGCATGTTCTCAAATAAAATGGTACCTTAACAATGTGCTTTGTTCTAGAATGATTAATTGGATTAGCCACTATAGATATAGCACTAGTATTGTCACATATAATAGGAATTTTGTGTAACACTAGGATATAATCCATTAGCTGATTTCTAATTAAAAGCACTTAAGCACAACAACTTTCTGCAGCTATGTATTCAGCCTCAGCTCTAGAAGTTTATACAGATTGTTGTTTCTTGCTATACCAGGATACAAGTCTTTGTCCAAGAAATTGACAGCTTCCACTAGTACTCTTCTTGTCAACCCTGCATCCAGCAAAATCTGCATCTGTGTAACCAACAGCTTCAAAACCAGTTCCAATAGGATACCATAATCCCAAGTTTGGAATTCCCTTCAAATATCTGAAAATCCTTTTTACAGCCATCAAATGTGATTCTTTTAAATTGGCTTGAAATCTTGCACACAGACATGTAGCAAACATGATGTCTAGTCTATTAGCAGTTAAGTAAAGCAATGAACCAATCATTCCTCTATAGCTTGAGATATCTACACTCTTGCCCTTTTTATCTTCATCCAACTTTGTTGCAGTATATATAGGTGTAGATGCAGGTGAACAATCAACCATACCAAACTTTTTCAATAAATCCTTGACATACTTAGTTTGGCTGATGAAGATACCATCACTTCTTTGACTGACTTGAAGTCTAAGAAAGTAACTCAAATCCCCCATCATACTCATCTCATATTCACTTTGCATAAGCTTGGAGAATCTTTGGCAAAACTTCTCATTTGTAGAACCAAAGATGATATCATCCACATAGATTTGAACTAGGATCATATCCTCACCATATTTCTTATAGAAGAGAGTCTTGTCTATGGTACCTCTAGTAAAACCATGTTTAAGTAGGAATTCTAAAAGAGTATCATACCAAGCTCTAGGTTCCTGTTTCAGTCCATATAGAGCCTTGAGTAATTTGTACACAAAATTTGGAAGTTCTGGATCTTCAAAGCCAGGTGGATGTTGCACATAAACTTTTTCTTCTAGCTCACCATTCAGGAAGGCACTCTTGAGATCAATTTGATAAACCTTAAAGTTTGAGTGTGCAGCAAATGCTAGAAAAATCCTTATTGCTTCAACTTGCAACTGGAGCAAAAGTTTCATCACAATCAATTCCTTCTTCTTGTGAGTAGCCTTTTGCAACCAACCTTGCTTTATTTCTGGTAACTATACCATTTTCATCCATCTTATTCCTGAACACCCATTTTGTTCCAATTATGCTTCTATTCTTTGGAGCGGGAACCAATTCCCAAACTTCATTTCTCTCAAACTGATTCAGCTCTTCCTGCATGGCAGATATCAATCAGGATCCTGTAAAGCTTCATCAATTTTTTTAGGCTCTACTTGAGACAGAAAACATGCATGTAGGCACTCATTAGCAGTTGCACTTCTAGTCCTCACACCAGCAGTAGGATCAGCAATAATTGCTTCTCTAGTGTGACTTCTATCCCACTTCCTTGTATGAGTTTATTGATTTGTGCCTTCATTATTTTCTTCATTGTTGGTATGACTGCTAGATCCTTCTTCTCTTTCTCCCCCTGAGTTTGTGATATCAAATTTAGGTGTTTGAGATGAGCTTCCACTTTCATGATTTTCCTGTTGAGTAGTCTCTTCATTTATCATCAGTTGTGCATCAAATTCATCTTCCCCATCAGAAGCACTATCAATATTGAGGTTTTCAAATGCAAGGGCTTCAGCTTCATTATCATCAAGGCATTCCAATCTTGGACATTTGTCATCATCCAAAGTCACATCTGTGCTTTCCATAATCTTCTTTTGATCAATCACATAAACTTTTTAGGTTGTTCTTTTCAATGAATATCCCAGAAAAATTGCTTCAAAGACCTTTGAGTCAAATTTTCCCACATATTTAGAGTTGTCTTTCAAAATGTAACACTTGCTTCTTAACACATGAAGATGCTTTACAGTAGGATTTCTTTTAGACATGATTGAGTAAGGTGATTTTCCATGTGCCTTATTAATGAGATATCTGTTCTGAGTGTAACATGCAATGTTAACAGCCTCTTCCCAGAAACTTGTTGGCAACTTGGCATCTTGTAGGATTGTTCTAGCAGCTTCAACTAATGTTCTGTTCTTTCTTTTAACTACTCCATTTTGTTGATATGTTCTAGCAGCTGAGAATTCTTGAACATTGCCTTTACTTTTGCAGAATTCACTCAGTATAGCATTTCTGAATTCTGTTTTATTATCACTTCTCAATCTTTTTACACAATTGTAATCTTCAGCCTGTTTTTCTATCTTCTTGATATGCTCAATTATGATGTGTGGAGTTTCATCTTTAGAGTGCATGAACTCTACCCAAGTGTATCTTGAGAAATCATCCACCATCACAACTGCATATTTGTTCCTTGAAATTGATAAGATATTTACTGGCCCAAACAAGTCCATGTGAATAAGCTGCAATGGTGCACTTATAGAATTCACAATTTTTGACTTGTGACTTGATCTTTTCATTTTTCCTTTCTGACAAGCTTCACAAACTTCAACTTGAGCAAATTCCAGCTTAGGCATGTCTCTTACTAACTCATTTTTGACCAAGGTGTTAATTGTCTTGAAATTCAAGTGAGACAGCTTTTTATGCCAAAGCTTGCTTTGTTCTTCTAATGCCTTGGTGTAGAAGCAAAAAATACCATCCATATTTGTTGAGTCCGAATCTGCAACAAACAAGCTTCCTTTCCTTGCTCCTTTCAGAGCAACTTCACCAGTTTTCTTGCTGATAAAAGTTCATTCTTCTTTCTTAGATAAAACTTCAAAGCCTTTGTTTGCAAATTGGCAAACACTGAGAAGATTCACTTCAAGACCAGCTACCAGTGCTACATCATCAATGACAACATTTTCCGAAATAATCTTGCCACATCCCATTGTGAATCCTTTGTTGTTGTCTCCAAAGGTCACCAATGGTCCAGCTTTCTCCTCAAACTGTGATAGCAGGGCCTTATCACCTATCATATGTCTGGAACATCCACTGTCAATGATCCATATGACTTTCTTTACTTTGCCCTGCACATAATAAGTTTTAAGTGTGTTTAGCAACCCAATCAGTGTTCAGTACTTTTTTCTTATTAACTGATTTAGCAGAAGTAGAATGAGTAGTTTCAAATAAAATAGAGTTCATTGACTGTTGAGCATTTTCCCATTCTCTTGTAGATTCAATTTTTGTTTCTTTGAGGTCCACTCTCAGTTTGTGACAACTTTTCATCACTTTCAAGTTGCAAGGAATGCAATCAAACTTGTCACAGAAGGAGTAGGGATCATTTGCATTTGCTTTATTGTATTTGCAGGCTCCTTCAGTTGGCTTGCTAATTGCCTTTTTACAAAGGTGAGTTAGATGACTCACATAGCCACATTTTTCACATTTCTTTCTTGGAGCATCTGCAACATAAGCAAAATTGTTGCTTTTGTTTATCCCTATTTTCCCATTTTTATTTTTATTTTTCTTTTTCTTTCTTGCATCTTCAGTTTTGGTTTTTTTTAACAGGTGTCTTGGGACTTTGTTTATCCATGAGCTTCTCTTTAGTATTGGAAGACTGAGTTGATTCTGCAGTTTTCTTCTCTTTGTCCTCATCAGCAATTTCTTGCTTGATAACCAATTTTTCTTCACTGAAGTTGACTTCACATGCCTTGAACATAGGTGATACAACCTTTTTCAGCATAGCTGGAATATTTTCATTAGATATTGCTTTTCCTTTGTCACCTATCTCTTTCTTCTTACTGTTCAAGGCATCATAGTCAAGACCAATAGCAATATTTGCACGTGGTTTGTTTTTCTCATGGTATTGTCCAACCAGCTCAGATGTATTTCTGAAAGACTTCAACTTCACCTCATTCTTTTCCAGCTTCTCCCTTAGCACTGCTTTAATTTCATTTGCACACTTGAGCTTGTTCTTGAGAAAAATATTCTCCTGCTTTACAGCTTCAAGCTCCACCAACAACAATTCTGTTTCTTGCTTCTCACTTTCAAGCTTCTCATTTATCTTTTTTAATCTGCTAACTTCTTCATTAGCAGCAACCATTCTTGTGTGAATGTGAAACATTTTTATGCTCATCTTCTCTACAGTTTCCTTATATTGACTCACATTTAAATCAGTGGTGGTAAGAGTTGGTACATGTGATTTAGATGAGGATGATTCTCCTTGCTCCAAGGCCATGAGTGCATAATTTCCAACTTCTTCATCTTCATCATTTTCAGAGTCATCCCAACTTTTACCCTCTGCAATATAAGCTTTGCTTTGCTGTTTCTTCAGAAGAGCTTCATACATTGCTTCCAATTCAAGATAAGCTTTATCCTTCTTTGCTTTCTTGGGTTTCCTACATTCTGTAGAAAAATGGCCCAACTCATCACAGTTGTAGCATCTTATCTTAGATTTTTCAACGGATCCAGTTTTGTAACCATTCTTGCTATCAGAAGTGTACTTCCCTTTTCCTTTCCAGCTGCTGTCTTTGTTGAAAGACTGTCCTTTACCCTTGAAAAATCTTGGATTCTTTACTCTAATGTTAGAGAATTTTCTAGCCAAATAAGCCATTGACTGATCTAGCTCATCCCGTTCATCAAGAGTGTAGAACTCATCTTCTTCCAATTCCAGAATGACTTGTTCATATGAATCATTTGTTCTTTGCTCACTTACAATTGGAGTTTAAGATCTTGGCTCATCAATAGATGTTTGGCTTTCATTTATAATTAAAGCACTTGATCCATCTACACCATGTCCCTGACCAGATCTCAATGATTTCCTTTGAATCATTTCTAGTTCATATGTTTTGAGAATTCCATATAGAACTTCCAGTGTTATTCTGCTCAGATCTCTCCCTTCCCTGATTGCTGAGATTTTATGTTCCAAATGATCAGGAAGAGTAAGAAAGAACTTCAAGTTCACTTCTTCAACTTCATAGTATTTGTCATGGAGCTGCAAGTCATTTATCAGCTTGTTGAACCTTTCAATCACATATGTTATACTTTCCTTTGGCTTAGCCATGAAACCCTCATACTGTGAAATCAGTATCCTTCTCTGATTTGATCTAAATTCCTCAGTTCCCTCACAGAGTATCTCAATCTTTTCCCATATTTGCTTGACAATGTCACAGTTGACAATGTTGTTGTACATCACATTTTCAAGTGACTCAATCAATATCAATTGCAAGCCACTATCCAGGGAAATTTCTCTTTTTCAGGCTCAGTATATTCAGAAGGGTCTTTTAGACCATAATGAGCTGGAATGGCCATATCACCATCTGTTGATTCTTCAACTCTAACCATAGGAGTGAAGGGCCCATTTTTTAGTATCTGAATATAGAGTGGATTGGCCATCCTAACAAACAACGACATTTTCTTTTTCTAAAGAGTGTAGTTAGGTTTGTCAAAGGTAGGAATTTTGATGCTACTAATTTTCTATGTATTCATTCTACCAAGATCTTGAATCTGTTTATGTTCAGATTTTGTTCTGATACCACTTGTTAGGTAATGAATTACACACAGAGGGGGGTGAATATGTTTTAGTGTTTTTGAGATTTTCTTGAACTATTTATGGTTGAACAAAGTAAATTTAAATCTTGTAGTGAAAGTGTGTTCATGCGGAAATTAAACTTACAATAATAAAGAATACAGATCTTCAAAACTCACTTAATTTTATTTTAAAATTAAGAATGTTTTGCTACAAAATTTCTAGGCTCTTTGTTGATAAAGAGCTTAGCTTCTTCTTGAGAATGTTACAAGATTTTCTATCTGAATTGTTGCAACTGACTAAAGGACCAGTGTTAACTTTATAATTCAGTTAACTGCTAGTTTACACAATGTACAATAAGACATGTTATTAGCTTTAGTAAATAGTCACTTGTCATTTCCATTTATAGAAAAGTATATCTTCTATTTCTGGCTTAGCATATCTTAGCATTATGTGTTAACTTTGATCTTCCTTTGTTAGTTAATCTTTACCATTGATCTTGCATATTCTTCAAGCTGCTTTTTGTAGACTTGTCAATCCAGCTATTTGGATTGTTTATTGATTGTTAATCTTCGATATTGAATTGATATGTAATTTTGTACTTTTAGATTTTACATCGAGATCTCCATTTGGCCTATAGAGAACTTGACATCTCGATAAGTATATTGGCTTATCGAGATCTCTAATACTCTATAGCAAATTTGACTTGTAAGGTCTCTGAATTCTCTATAATAGAATTTGTCTTGTAGAGATCTCTAGTCTTCATATCTTCGCTTTGCCTTATCGATATCTCTGAGTTCTCTAATGGCTTATTGACTTATCGACAACTCAGAGTTCTCTAGTCAAATTTGACTTGTCGACAACTCAGAGTTCTCTAGTGAATTTTAGCTTATCGATATCTCTGAGTTCTCTAGTGGAATTTGACTTATCGATAACTTAGAGTTCTCTAATGAATGTTGACTTTTTGATAACTCTGAGTTCTCTAGTGAAGAAATGACTTGTCGATATCTCCAAACTCCATTTCTTCAATTTGGCTTGTCGATATCTCTGTGAGTTCTCTAGTGCCTTTCCTGACTTTTCGACAAGTCATTTTGAGTTCTCGAATGATTTCTCTATAACACTAAATCTGTGACTTGTAGAGATCTTGATTTAGAATATTTTTCCTAAAACAGATTTATTCAACTCCAATCTTCTTCATAATTCTTCTGAGGCATGATCTTCTTGATCTTCTTCCAGATAGAATTCTTAGGCTTGACACTGTTTATAGAAAAAGTCTCCAGTCTGCTCCTTTGACATTTTTATAGACTTTAGGTGTTACAAGTACAAAATACAAATTAAGATAAAAATACAACTTACTTAGGGTTGACAGATTGTCTTAGTCTTGTTAAAGTACAGGCATGTCTTGCATAACAGTGTATGTGAGAGGGAGAGTGAGTCAGAGAGAGAGAGAGAGAGATGTATAGACACACAACAACGGTAGACATACAAAGTGAGAATTGTACCTCAAAACTGAAACTAATTAAGATTGAGTGGTAGATGTTGAACCAAAAACAAGCTTGAACCTTGAATCTCTTACACACAAAATCAAAGCTGAAACCCTAATCGAATCCCAAATTAGTCAAGTTGACCCTTGAATTGAATCGCAACTCAGCTTCAAATCCTACTTTTGACAGATGAAAATAGAGAGAAACTGGGGAGAGAAGCCCTAATTTAGACAGAGAGATGAGTGTTTGAGTGAAGAGAGAAAGGGGTTAAATTTTGGTTTTTGTCTAAAATTTCCCCGCTTTCATGAAAATTGGCCGCCTAAACCCAACTTTTAGCCGCCCGAACCCAAAAAATTATCAAAAGCCCAGCCCATTTAATTTCCACCATTGAATTGTTTTTTAATTACCAATTTTTTTTTAATTTTACACATTGTAATTAATGTAAAAGGACTATCAATTTAATAATTTTGTGAAAATTTAAAGTTATTACTGACTTTAATATATTTTCTATAATCAAGTTTTTACTCATTTTAATCAAAATTTATTAAATTTATTATACTAAATATATAAATTTATTTTGTTAATTCTAAATTTAAATGAACTATTTTAATGGTTATAAAATATAAATAAATAATTCATTAATATACTCTAATTTTTGAGACAAATCAATAAATATTTTTATCCAAATCAATTAATTTTAAAGATAAATTTATTTTGTTGCTAAAAATAAAATTTTCATTATTCATAGTCTATGATAACATAATGTCTTATGTTGCTCTGCGCAACACCTTAGTGAGCTATGGTAGCATAGTTTTATACCTTTAAGAACCCTTCTAATGCTAGTGTTGTGATAGGGCAAAAATTCCATACCTACAATAACATTGTCTAACGCAACACCCTTGCTGAAATGTAACGATGGGCCATCTATGGGGTAGTGTGTCAATTTCCAAGAAAAGATATTGCCTAGTGATTGTAGATAATTTTTCTAAATTTTCATGGACATATTTTCTTGGAACAAAGGATGAAGCAAGTGAAATCGTCATCAATCATATCAGGCAAGTCAATAATCATCATGATCTCAAAGTAAGAAGAATCAGGAGTGACAATGGAACTGAGTTACAGAATTCTACAATGAGATTTTTTGTGAAGAAAATGGAATCATGCATGAGTTCTTAGCTCCAAGGACACCACATCAAAATGGAGTGTTTAAGAGAAAGAACAGATCACTGACTGAAGCTGAGGATGTCAATGTTGCATGTTACATTCTGAATATTTCTTTGATCAATCAAGCCAAATGCATGACTCCTTATCAATTGTTCAAGAATAGGAAGCCAACACTGAACTTTCTTCATGTTTTTGGATGCAAGTGTTATATTCTAAGGAATCAAGCTGACCAACATGGGAAGTTTGATGCAAAAACTGATAAAGGTATCTTTGTTGGATATGTTGTTGGAAAAGCATATAGAGTATACAATCTGAGAACCAATATTGTTATGGAATCTGTACATATTATGTTTGATGACAAAAGGATTCAAGGACTGACATATGAAGGTTTCAACAAAAGCCTCAAATTTGATAATGTTGAGATATATTATGATGACTGTGATGATGAAAGTGATTTAGAAGACATGATAAAAGAATATTCATAATTATCATCAAATGAAGGAACAACAGTTGATGTATAGAGTGTTGCATCCATTGAAAGACAAAGTGCAACATCCGTTAAAAGACAAGGTACTGCATCCATTGAAAGACAAAGTGCAGCATCTGTTGAGAGACGTAGTGTATTTGAAAGAAAGAATACAGCGTCAGTTGATGATCATTCTAGATCATTGTTTGACAGAACCCATCTTCAAATCAAAGATCCACAAACTCAGGGGCAGTGTCATCTAGTCAACACTTAGTTACACATCAAGACACCAATGAGGCCACTTTATCTAGAGCAAATCTACCACCTCATAGAAAATGGTCTAAGGATCATCCATTTGAACTAATCATTGGTGATGCAACATCTAGAGTGCAAACAAGGAGGGAAACTCAAGATGAATGTCTATACAACAGCTTTCTGTCACATGAAGAACCAAAGAAGGTAGAAGAAGCTCTAATAGTTCCAGATTGGGTTTTAGCTATGCAAGAAGAGCTAAACCAATTTGTGAGGAACAAAGTTTGGAAGATGGTACCCAAACCAAAAACCAAGCATTCTATTGGCACAACATGGGTGTTCAGAAATAAGATGGATGAAATTGGACTAGTTATAAGGAACAAAGCTAGATTGATTGCTAAAGGTTACTCATAGCAAGAGGGAATAGATTTTGATGAGGCACTTGCTCCAGTTGCAAGACTTGAAGCTATCAGAATCTTTCTAGCCTATGTAGCCCATACCAATTTCGAAGTCTATCAAATGGATGTAAAAAGTGCCTTTCTAAATGGAGAATTGAAGGAGGATGTCTATGTTAGTCAACCTCCAGGTTTTGAAGGCCCCAACTTTCCAGACTTTGGGTACTATCTTTTAAAAGCACTTTATGGATTGAAGCAAGCACCTAGAGCCTGGTATGAAAAATTGTCAAAGTTCCTTTTAGATAATCACTTCACTAGAGGTACTGTTGACAAAACTCTTTTCTTTAAAAAAATTAGTGGCTCTAGTATACTTGTTCAAATTTATGTAGATGATATAATATTTGTCTCTACAGATGATAAACTTTGCAAAACATTTGCCAAACTGATACAAAATAAATATGAAATGAGCATGATGGGAGAACTAACTTACTTTCTTGGTTTACAAGTTAAGCAAGTTAGTGGTGAATATTTCATTAGTCAAACTAAATATATTCATAATCTTTTAAAGAAGTTTGACTTAATGGATTGTACATCTACAAAAACTCCCATGGCCACTCCCACAAAACTTGAATTGAACACAACTGAAAGTATGTGGACATTTCAAGTTATAGAGGCATGGTTGGCTTACTTTTATATTTAAAAGCTAGTAGGCCAGATATAGTATTTGCTATGTTTCTTTATGCTACATTCCAAGCTGATCCTAGGGAATCTCATTTAGTAGTTATTAAGAGAACTTTCAGATATTTAAGGGTACATCAACACTTGACATTTGGTACCCTGGAGATTCGGTTTTTGATCTAATTGGCTATTCAGATGCAGATTATGTAGGTTGCAGAATCGACAGAAAAAGCACAACAAAAACTTACAATTTCTAGGAAATAAGCTAGTGTTCTGGTTTAGTAAGAAATATCATTCAGTTTCTACTTATACTGCTGAGGCTGAGTACATTGCTGCTGGCAGCTGTTGTGCACAGATTTTATGGATGAGAAATTAATTATTGGATTATGGTCTACATATAGACAAGATTCCAATTTTCTGTGACAATGCAAGTGCCATTTCCATCACTGAAAATCCTGTGCAGCATTTAAGGACCAAACACATTTCATAAGAGAGCATGTGATGAATGGTACTGTGGAACTTCATTTTGTTCCAAGTGAGCAGCAACTTACAAACATCTTTTCCAAGCCACTTGATGAATCAACCTTCACTAGGTTGGAAAGTGAGTTAGGTATGCTAAACTATTTTTAAATTTCAATTATTGATATTTTTGCAATTTATAATACAGCCAGAAATTAATTTTATTTTCTTGAAAGAGTTAAATTTTGGCTAAGTCAAAATTATTCTTTCAACGAATAATGTAATAACCCCAATTTTTGGAAATTTTTGAAATACGGATGAATAGTAACTTTTGTTGATGATGCTGATTAAGAAAACTTTTCATGCCACACTATGTAGGAGTTCTTTTATTGATATTCTGAGATCTTATTAGTATTCCATATGGTTTATAAGTGTATGTAAAGATCGTCAGAATCCAAATTCGAACACTTTGATTTTTCCCGAAAATCCACCAGATACCGAAAGAATTGAGTATAAGGTAACATGAATAAAAGGATTTAAATTCAAGGATTATAAGAAAGGGCCATAAAAGGAATATGAAATATTGAGAAAGGTTTAGGGGAACCCAAGTAATGATATCCCGGATATGATCCCTCAAACGATCAACGAGAATGAACAATAAACGAGTCGTAAAATAATTAAACGACTAAGTAATGCAAGAGGCAAGGAGGAGGGTCAATTAGTGCAAGATTAATGCACTTAGTTAACATCTTAATATAAGGATTAAGCTTAAAAAGATGCCTCCACCATAAGGATGACACAAGTGGCAAGGATTATGTAAGCTTGATGACATCACCATACTTATGTCACTTTCCACTAATTTAAACAAAACAACTAGTCAAGTAAATATCCTAAAATCATTTCATTTCCACCACAAGTTCAAGTCAACACAAGCTCTCATCTTCCTCCCCCATTTCCATTGCTCTCGGCCAAAACAGAACCAGCACATTAAAACTGATGTATCTCCTTCATTTCTCACTCAAATGTTGTGTTCTATAGCTCGTTAGAAAGGTATTGAGACGTCCTACAACTCTTGTTCACAAGTCTCATCCAAATAAGCAAGGTAAGACCCTCATTTTTACAGTTCTTTCAATCGGACTTTTAGAAACTTCAAAGCCTAACTTTGTGTTCTTGATTTCTTTGGAAAGATCAAGCTTGTAGGAGGCTCCCTAAGGCTTCCTAGCAACTTAACACCTCTCAAGGAAGGTATAAACTTCAAACCCTATCCTTTATTTTGATTATTAGTGATTTTGATGGTTGGTTTTCTAAATGAGAAGCATGACCTTTGATTATTAGTAGTTTGATTTGGATTTGGAGTAATTTGGTGAATGAATATTGTTATAGTTAATAAAACTTGATTGTGGTTGGTTGATATGAAGAATCTGAAGAATAAGGACTGGTATAGTATTATTTAGTTGAGGTTTTGATGTGTTAATGATTGTGGGTTGTTTGGTGAGGTTTTGGTGTAGTGAGAAACTTGGAAAACTCGTAAATATAGCCGTTGTAATGCCCATTTTTATTCAACTGCTTGTTCTTAGTGTTCAGGATAGAAAACTCAATAAACAATCTATAACATTGCCATGTTTAGCTAGAGTGTGTCATAAGCTTCGTTTTGATATGTGGATCACTTGGTTCCGATGTACGGTTAAAGAGAAACGACCGTTTTAAGTAACGGCGTTTCGCGAACGAACAATTACCCCTCGCCTTACTTTGAAACCTTGGTTAAGGCCCTTAAATGACTAATTGGAGTATGAGACAATTATGTAAAGTGGACTAGGCAGTTGGTAGGGTATTCGTGAAAGCGTCACCTTAAAATTCGTAACAGTTAATTTATTAAAAATGATGGAGCCAAGGGTACTCGAACGACTTATGTGATTTGTTAAGCGTAGAAATGACCATAAGCAAACGTTAGGGTTCAATTGGTTAAAGTCTAGTTTTTTAAGCGACTGTGGTTTAATTCCGGCTTATGTTGTTGTTCATAGGTTACCGGACCCACTCTAAGCTTAAGTCTACCCCGGAGCACTCAGGCAAGTTTTCTACCCGTTATACTGTTGTTGTGATGTATATATATGTATATGCATTATCTTGTGATAAGTGCATGATTGTTATTAGCAAATCTTGCGATATATTGGAGCATGTTGATATGGTATATATGCATGCCTGTTTCGTAATCTTGATATCTCTTTGTTGATTCAAATGCTTATAAGTTGTATAATACCTATGCTAGAGATAAGCAGTAGTTGCGTATACCCTTAGTATAGGGCACCCAAAGGTGAACATTTTCTAAACCGGGAGATGATGTTCCCGAGTATATTATATATATATATATATATATATATATATATATATATTTATATTTATATATATATAGTTTTCAAAACTATTAATCGAATAAGGTTTATTCGATAACTTTATTTTACTTAATGAATATTATTTTGAATATTCATTCGAGGACTTATGACTCCGCTTATTTTATTTAATGAATATTATTTTGAATATTCATTCGAGGACTTATGACTCCGCTTCTTTTATTTAATGAATATTATTTTGAATATTCATTCGAGAACTTATGACTCCGCTTATTTTATTAAATAATATTCTTTATTTTATTAAAGAATAATGTTTCGATAATCAAACTTATTTTCGATTATTCAAATAAAGATCGTACTATCGTATAAGTATATCTTTGGTTATTTATTATTCATTTCAAGTATGAGTTTTAAAACTTCTACTTCAATTATTTTTATAAAGATTATCCTTATGGGAATATTATTTAAATAATAATATTTAGATATTTTCTAATATATCGGGACTGATTTATTTCATTAAATCAGCATTACTCCAAACATTCTTAAAAATATTTTCGAGTCTTCAAAATGATTTTTAAAGGTTAGAGCGGATCCCAAAACTCGTTTTCAAATTTAAGATCTTCCTTTTTGAAGGGGACTTGAATACTCGCTCAAAAATTTAAGGGATCCGGCTCTGTGGTGTATTTTATATTCGCAACGAGGTTGCTGTTTTGATAAATGAATTGATTACTTACCCAACGTTCGGGAAGTAAGTCCATTTATTTGAGTCGGCATAAGCAACATGGGCTCAGTGGGCGTCCATGAAAGTGTAAGTGGCTCAGTGGGAGTCCATCAATGCGTAAGTGGCTGAGTGGCAGTCCAGCATAGGTCCTAATGTGGCCAGGGTGATGACCAGTGGGGAATTCGTCCATCTACTAGTAAAAAAGGTTACTTATTGGTATCTTTGCCTGATCAGCAAGATATCAAGTTTATGCCAAGGTTTTCTCCTTTCCAAATTCATTGGATATTGCAACTCTGTTTATAATTTTCATAACAGAGGTTTTCAAGGAGTGTATGAAATGTATATATATAGGTGTATATATATATCGGGACTTAATGAAGTATCTCGTAACTTCATTTCTTTCAAATGATATTTCAAAGATTGAATCTATTCAAGTCTTATCTTGTAGTCTCATCAGTGTGATGAACTTTTGAAACTGATTATAACTTGAACGGTGGTAGTTCAAGTAGTATTTGGATCAGATATAAGTATACTGGAGTATCTTGTAAATTCATCTTTTCAACTTATATCTGGTTAATGATTATCTTATGCATAACAAAGATTTTCACAAAAACGTTGAGACAAGGTTAGATATATGAGATCACCTTGCAACGATATTTTTATACAGTTATAAACTGGAACTCTGTGTATATTAGGCATGGAAGAGGACTTCCAAGATTTTGAAAAGTATATAAGTATATATACTTAATATTTTGCGACTTCGTCGCATTAAGATATCAAACTTGGTTCATTTCTTCTTGACCAAGACTTTCATGAGTACTATGAGAATGCTCATATAATGTTAATTATTATACATATTATTTCGGTGGGCTTGTTGCTCACCCTTGCTTTCTTCTTTCATCACACAATAACAGATAGACAAGATGAACAAGACCAAGCTCCCAATTTGCGAGCAGATAGGAAATGTTCCGCAGTTTCTTGTAGGCGTTGATGCCGCTGTAGCTGAGGTAGAAATTACCAATAGGCTAGGCTTTCAACTTTTGATGTACCAGACTTATGTATCTTTATGAATTGTAATAATGGCAAAGAAATGTAAATTTATTCAGAACCCTTTTAAGGTGTAATGGCATATAATTGTGGAATAAAATGACTCGTGTTATTTTTGGATATTCATCTCTGAGACTATAACTTATGGTGTGTGTGTTTATTGTGGGGTCATAGTACAGAGTAGTTGATTGTTTATTAAGATTGGGTGTTATTAAGGGAAATGGAACTCGTGACAACCCGGATCCCCGACCCCGGATTTGGGGGTGTTACAAATAATCTTTATGTTGAGAGTCAAATGTATTTCTGGACACATTATCCTTCAACGAATAATGATGTATTGAATATCCGTTGAAAATCATAACCGTTGGATCTAAATCTTTATCCGTCGAAATATACTTACAATTTGTATGTATATGTTGATAGATAATTTTTAGAATTTCTACAATTTTACTTTATTTTTAAACGGTTATTTTTTGCAATTATCATTGGGTATTTAAATTTATTTTTAATCATTTTTTTATTTTGAGAAAGTATAAGAGCCGATTTCATTTTCAGATTTCACTTTTACCTTTCTCTATAATGCCCCGGGTCGTGGCTCCACTTGAATCCCCACGCTCTCGAAGTATCCCTCCGAAAATTCTTCAACTGAGATCATGTTACAAGTTTCATTCCCTTCGGGGCGCTTTATTTTCTTTTCATTTGCCTCTTCCATGAGGACATCATCTACTTCTAACTTGGTAGTCTTCTTAGCTCCATTCCCCTTTTCTGCTGCCCTGAGTGCTTGGTTGTAGCAAACTCTTGAATCATATTGGCAGCCCTTCAAGAAGCCTACCCTCGTTGGAGTTAGAAACTTCACCGTTATGCGGTGAATTAATGCCAACATTCTGTATAGCCCTCATGGGTGGCCTTCCAACTATAGCATTGTAGGCACATGGCTGATCTATCACAGTAAACATAACAAATTGGGTGGCTACATGAGGTTCTTCTCCCAATATCACTGGGAGCTGGATTGTCCCCTTTACTCCAATTGAGTCTCCTATGAACCCGTAGAGGTACCCGCCTGAGGAGTTTAACTCCTTATCTAAGAAGCCTAGCTTCTTATAAACATCATATGTCAACACATCTGCTGAGCTTCCGGTATCCACTAATACCCCGTACATATTCATCGTTCCGATTTTCATTTTTACCACCAGATTATCAATATGAGGGTAATGGACCCCACTTGGAATCTGCCTCTTTAAACACAATATCATTGATATTCTTTTAAAAGAACTTCATAGATTTATGGCTGAGGTGATTGACATTGGTGAGAGGCATATCCTTCTCCTCTTGGGTGTACCCGTTCATTTCCCTTCGGATGTCTCCCCCAATGTGAGACCCGCCTAGAATTATGTGGATGCTGCTAGCTCCAGGTACCTTTTCCTTCTCTTCTGGTGGTGGTGGAGGGACAGTATGATATTCTGACATGTGCTTTCAAACTTCCTTAAAAACCCACTCCATTAACTTACCCTGATGGATCAGTGCCTCGATATCGTCCTTCAATTGGCTACAAGCCGTTGTATCATGCCCCGCGGCCTTATCATAAGCATAATATTTTGATGTGTCCCTTTTTTTGTAGTATATGATGGGGTGCCTTTCAAAATACACCCTTACCCGCATATACTACAAATATATAATCAACGGAGGCCACGATGGGCATGTCTGTCAGGAATTTACGTGTGTAAGGACTTCATACCTCCTTGGTTGCATCATTCTCTCTAACAATCTTTTTTAGGCTTGAACTACGCTGGTAAGTCTTCCTTCTCTCCTCGGGGCTAGAGGATTTTTCCCTCCTATCTTGATAATTTTCCCTGATCTTTAAATCTATCATTGAGTTTACTGCTCTCTTTAAATGCTTATCCTGCTCATAAAACTCAGCTAAGGTTCTAGGCTTGCGGGCCTAGAGGCTCTTCTAGAATTTTGACCCTTCTGTTAACCAAGCAATCAAAAAAATCTTGATGATTTCCTCGCTAGCATCCATTACCTTAGGGACCTTGACATTAAATCGTCAAAAATACTCCGCAAGGGGTTCTCCCTCTCTTTGCTTAATATTTTCTAGTATGGCCACTGGCGGGGAATAATGGAGGGTGGATTGAATTTTTCAGAGGAACAAGTCCTCCAGTTGATGCGATGTCCTTATAGAGGCCGGCCCCAATTTTGAAAACCATTTTTAGGCGCTCCCTCGGAGCGATGCCGCAAAGAGTCAACATCGGGTTGGTTCCGGTACTTGATAGACCTCCATCTCTATGTTGAACTGAATAAGATATTCAGCCGGGTCAGCCTCCCTATTGAAAAGGAGATCAGGGTTGTGCCTTAACACTCGGAGCATGGGGAAGGTTAGAATAGCGACCGTGAATGAAGACGAGGCCGCTGAGGTCGTTGACCCCCTTTTCTCCTGCTCCATCCGATCTAATCTTCTTCTCAAATCTCCAACCCTTACAATCTCTCTCCCCTTCGTTATTTTTATTGTTTGAGTGATGGGAGGCATGTGGCCGCTCATAGTGTTCTCCTCCTCCGGGTCACACCCCTAGAATCCCCTTCCTGGTCTTCGTTGTTTATTCTTTTTGGAAAGGGTGTCCCGTCAGAGCTTGGCAGGGAGTCACTATGCCTTTCCTTCGCTGGGTTTCTCGATCCTACGGCCTTTTCTCCTCTCTTTACTCCCTCACATTGTCCAATTTGAGTCTGAGGTCATGCTCACCCAATCATTTGCCCTCGTAGTCAAGCAAACCAGTTGACCTTATTTCGGACAAAGCTGGCTTTGGCCCCAATCTTTCAGAGATATGGTTGCCCCGCTTGTTCTGGCTTGAGGGGAATCTCATCTCATTCAAATGATGCCTCTTTCTTACATCCAATCTTGTCCGCCACGTCGTTAAACTCATGAATGAGCCGCTTTTGAGGGCCCTTGCCCTTCTAGTTGCGTTGAGAAAGTTTAAGATGGCGTGCCTTGCGCTTAGCATTCCTGGTAGAGCCCTTCTCTACCCTGGACATCCTAGCATTTATTTCATTCATCTGGTTGCTGAGACCCTCGAGATAGGCTAGGACACCATCTCGTCAATAGTCACGAACGTTGGGGTGGCGCCGAATTCTCTAGGGATGTGTGCTCAGTCCCGTTTGAAGTCCCCCTCTTAATACAGCTTCCTGGTACTACCACCAACTTGCCTTCTTTAGTCATCTTTTCTTCTTAAGATGAAATCCCCCCTCCTTCTAGCGCCAAAGGGAGAATTTTATTTAACAGTGTTTGGAGGTTATTGGTCGGAATAAAGATCAAGGGTGGTATTTTTAGGGCGGTGGAAGGTCGTGTATGGTGTTGGCTAAGTTTGTATGTTAACTCCTCAAGAAAGTATATAGTTTTCTTTATTCTTTGTCAAGTGTCAACTCATATCTCATACAATTGCCTACCTACCCTGTTAATAGGAATCAAGTCTCACGTAGTTCTTGGGGAACAAGTTACCTACACTAGGTTAGGGTTTTTCTACCCATGCAGCCCAAACCCATTTCTTAGTCAAGCATTCAGCCAATTAGTCACGGAAATCCCAACCGACCGCACATGGTCCCTACAATCTCGCGACATCTCCAAATTTCTTCCCATGATTGTAGGAATATCCCGTGTTGGCCCCGAAATTTACGCTATTAGTCATTTTCCAAAATGAAGTTAGAATCTACATGATGAGTCATTTAGAAATTTGAGAGGTAAGCCCGTATGGTCTCTCCTCTATTTATCAATTAACTTGTTTTCATGGTCTTTTTACGCGATGTGAGCTCACGAGTACAGCTCGCATGAAGCAGCCTTCCCTTTATCAAATCTGCGGCCCAGCGATGAGCGATGCGAGCTAGTGTTCCTAATAGAAGGTCTGTCATGTTTTAGGCATACAACCTATTAATCCAAAAATAGGGCAATGCAAGCTCGCAGGCCCGACCCGCATTATATTCTTAGTCTTCTTCATTTGGTCCCATGTACCATGTTTGCGTATAGCGAATCCATGAGCCCAGCTCGTTGAGTCTTCTTATCGCTTAAAAGGCCCTCAGTTAGTGGGCCACCAAAGATTATTATGTTATGGGCTCGCAACCCACTCTTTTAATCGATGAGCAATAGTGTGAGCCCATCATCCCAGCTCGCACTTCGTAAATTCAGGCCCAACTCTTTGTTTATGCTCGTAAGGACCTGTTCAGGGCCCATACCCAAAAGTAAAGTGGGTATAACAGGTACCAATAAAAATTCTCAGACTCTCAAAACGGTAAAGCACTCACGTAAAAGGAGGACCAATCGTATTAATTGGTGCTTTCAACGTGGGGTTCATCTTTTTAAATTGAAATCATAATTAATTAAAAAATATCACGTGACATTTGGAAACAACATACCGTCTGTATAATCATAGGTTCGCTTAAATATTTTCTTAAAAAGAAATGTGTTTTGATTTTTTTGTCACCCCTCTGCCCAATGATAAAGAATTTCACCGACATAAACATCCTCCTGTCATACGTAAATATGATGCTAATGGGCTAGCAATATTGTAGGGTAATCCAATAACTAGTAACTACATGCTGCTAATGAGCCTCAGCCCCTGTAAATATAGTTGTACACTTTGAAATTAGGAATAATATCAATACCACAGGGAATGATTTCTTTCATGTTGAATGCTTTTCACATGTGGATATTAAAACAAGTAGTCGATCAAGAATGATTTCTTTTGCGAGGTCAGTGTTAGTCTACAAATATCTATCTTTGTTGAAGTCGTGAGCGCAAGGAACAACGGTGAACTAGTATTATGATCAAAAGTTTATAAGTACGTTGTTTGGCTTCCTATGATCCTGAAAATAACAAGGTGAAGTCATGGAAACATTGGTTCATACTTGGAATTGATACCCTCTTCCATAGAGCATCCGCTTGTGTTGCATGATGATAAAAATCATCATCGATGTTTTTACCGAATTAAGTGGGTTAAATGCTAAGTTTGATTGACGTGTTTTACTAAAACGTTAATGTTCTCCTTAGGAAAATAAATATAAATGGCACCAAGAATAGTTGATGCGGAAAATCCGTAAATGGGAAAAAACTGCGGGTGGGATTGTGTACCCAACCAAAGATGTGATCCACTATATGAATGATTATGTTTATAACGAGTTTAAGCTAACGTACATGAACAAATACATTCATCGTGTTTATGATGTTCATAAACGTGTTCGTAGGTTAAGGTTTCGGGTGTTGTGAATGTGTGTTTTTAGTCTTCTTTTTAGAGCTTGTGACGGTATCCCCCCTTACCATACTGCTATCTTCTTGTCTTATCCAAATTGTCCTACATTTGTTCCTACTTTCTTGGCCTCTCCTCCTTATCCCTTCTTTTTCTCCTCTTTTAAACTCTCTTCCTTATCCCCTTTCTTCTAACTATTTTCGTTATAATTGTACACTTCACTCAATTCTGTAGCTCACGTGCCTATAAACTCGGCTTATCACTGACCTAGTCCACCATCTTATATTATCTGTCACCTTCTCATCTTGTCTGATCACAATCATGTCCCACTTCTTCCCATCTTGTCTCGTCGCCAACCGAGTTATCGTCTTTGTTAATCATGTCATGTCGTGGTAAAATTCTGGGTATAACAATAGCCCCAGATTTTGTTTAATTAATTTAATTAAACAAAATCTATCAATTGATCTTTACTATCTTGCTTAGGTGAGTGTGCCTTTAGGTCTTCTCTAGATTTATGTGAATCTGTTCCCTTCATATACATGCATTGGTTGTCCAAGTTTCAAGAAACTCTTCAATTCTTATCACTTAACTCTTCATTATATACTCCCAACTGTTATCTTCCCCCAATTTTGTTATCTTTCCTCCTAAACTTTGTCATCTCTAAACCCTTTTCACCACCAATCATGGCTAAAAAGAGTTCCAATTATGCCAAGAACCCCAATACTAAAAGCCCCAATTCATCCTCCAACACCACCGGGTGGGTCATGACTAACTTACTGGATATCCGTGACAGCCAACTCAGCTCGATGAAGCCCGAGAAGCTTGATGAAGCTCAACTGCTCTTTCCGTCTGGAGCCCTAGCGTTCGTTCCTGATGTTGATGTACGTGCCGACTTTCATAGAGTCTATTGGGTATGTTTCTACTATTACCCCTTTGATATAGGTTTCACTTTTCCTTTTCCTAATTTAGTTGTGGAGGTATTGAAGACCCTAAATGTCTCTCCTGGGCAACTCATGCCCTTTGCATGGAGGACCCTTGCCTGCTTGGATGCAATTGAAAATAAACACCACCTCCGGATCGATGTCGAAGTAATCAAACAAGCATACAGTTTGAAGAAGTTCAGTGATAAGTGGCATTTTATACCACTTAGAGCGTCTCATAACGGCTTGAATTGGTGTCTTGAACTCGAGTATTTTGTGTATTTGACGCGTTTTCTAGTGTTTTTGCATTTCAGGATATAACTTGCTTAGATAGGTGGTTTTCATCAAATAAAGCTTAAGGAAGTGCTTGGAATCAGTCTAGGGGAGATGAGCGAAGAAATCAGCAAAAACAAAAGTAAAATAAATTATTTTCCAGAAGGATAGCAGGCGCCCGCTGGAGAGAGCAGGTGGTCGCGTGCTAGCAGGCGCCCGCATGGAGGATGCAGGCGGCCGCCTGTGGGCGAAAATTCAAATTCTGGATTTTATTAATTCTATTACAATTGGGCTTCTGTTAGCGCTGGTTCTCTTGGGTTATTATATAAATCTTATGGGAAGACATTTTCTTCATAGAAGAGAAGAGATAATCAAGAACGAAGGCAAGAAGATTGACAAGACCGTTTTAGCACGCAACAACGAAGAAGAGGAAGCATACGTTTATCTTGTGATTCTTTTAATTCATTGTAACTGTGGATGCTAGTTTTCTTTATGCTTTGAACCTTAATACTCTTGTGACGTACTTCATTATTTATTAAGTATTTTTATTAGTTTATATCATTGTGTTATTATCATGCTTTCATATGAACCCATGGTGACGATGAGTTCTATTATGGGCTAATCATGATCATGGAATCCTAGCGGATTTACTATGGATTTCTTTGGTTAATTGTTTAATACCTTGGTATGTGGTGATTGTATGATATCTAGCATAGGTTGTGCTTATTCGTCTTATATGCATCGCGAACATGTAAGTTATCCTGTTAATCTCTTGTGAAGCGATAGTGAATCTTAAGATTTAGAACTTGCCATGCTAGTATAGGTTCATGTATTGTATGCATGATTAGTGGGTAACTCTAACCGTTTTACTTTTCCTGTGTAATCATCATGAATAACTTGCGCTTAAATTGTTATGTTGTCAAATTCTGTAGACATATAGGGTCTCAACATAATTGATGCCTATTCAACTTCTATCTTAATTATGGATGCTTGGTAGAATGGTATTCGTACAACGAAAGTTGGCGTTTATTAGTTTCGTGTTGTTCGATTAATATCATCACCATTACATGCTAAGGGTAATAACAATAACTATTGAGTGAAGTAGTAATGAAGTCAGGATCTCATGTGTGTTTAATATTGTTAATTCAAGTGTCTAATTCTCGTAGTTAATATTAGTTAACCAACCTTAATTGTTATTGTCTTGACATTGAAGAATAATCATACATTGGTGAGTAAGTGTTAATTAGATATAGTTAATCAGAGTCTCTGTGGGAACGAACTAGAAATCATTCTATATTACTTGCGAATGTGTATACTTGCGTGAATTATTTAGCGCATTCTTTGTGCCTAACAAGTTTTTGGCACCACTGCCGGGGACTCGGTGTTAATTTTTTTAGTTTATGTACTTGCCATCAGTGGTCATTAGAATTCATTGATTAAGACTTGTTACTTACTACTTCCGGTTGTATTTCAGGTACTCTAGCGAGCGTTTATGCAAATACATTCTCGCACTCGCAAGAGAAATCTGGATAAAGCTGAGGAAACAGATATAGCTCTTGACTTTTCAGAGAAGATAGTTTTTAAAGATTCGGATAAAGAGAGTGAAAAGAAATAACCTAAAATAATGGGTGATCATGTAGTTCAAGCTGGTCCAGCTTTTATGGACTTTTCTCGGCCTAAAATTGATGACATTCAGTCAAGCATCATTCATCCGACTATTCAAGCCAATACTTTTGAAATCAAGCGGGGCACTATTCTGATGGTGCAGAATTCTGTTTCTTTCGGAGGAGGTGCTGCGACTGAAGATCCCAACATGCATATCAAGAATTTTGTCGAGATCTGTAGTACTTTCAAATATAATGGTGTTAATGATGAGGCTATCAAGATGAGGCTTTTTCCATTCTCTCTGAGGGATAAAGCTAAGGACTGGTTACATTCTTTACCAGTTAAGTCCATCTCTACTTGGGAAGATCTTGCGCAAAAGTTTCTGGTGAAGTTTTATCCAATGGCCAAAACTGCAGCTATGAGGAGTGCTCTTACTCAGTTTGCGCAGCAACAAGGAGAATCTATGTGCGAAACTTGGGAGCGCTACAAGGAGATGTTGAGAAAGTGTCCACATCATGGTATGTCTGACTGGATGGTGATCACTGGTTTCTACAATGGTTTGGGGGCCCAATCTCGGCCCATGCTCGATGTAGCTTCTAGAGACGCCTTTTGGGCCAAAAGCTATACTGAGGCCTATAATCTC
Source organism: Apium graveolens (assembly GCF_009905375.1). Lineage (NCBI taxonomy): Eukaryota > Viridiplantae > Streptophyta > Magnoliopsida > Apiales > Apiaceae > Apium > Apium graveolens. Next base: position 239,723,885 of record NC_133649.1, on the reverse strand, counting down.
ATTGAAACTATGGCGGAAAATGAGTATCAAAACCCAACTCAAAGGATGATTCCTGGGAATGTAGCAGGTATTCTGAAAGTTGATGCAGCTACAGCTATTGCAGCGCAGCTTCAGGCGCTGTCTATGAAGGTCAATTCTTTAGCCAACTATGGAGTAAATCAAATAGCTAGTGTCTGTGAGCTTTGTGCAGGCTCTCATGCTACGGATCAGTGTTCTCTTGTTAATGAATCTGTTCAGTATGTGAATAATTTTCAGAGACCGCAGCAGCCTGTGCCTGCTACTTATCATCCTAATAACAAAAATCATCTCAATTTCAGCTGCAGCAATAATCAGAATGATGTTCAGCAACCATATCAGCAAGCTGTAAGTAAACAGTTTAATCCAACTGGATTCCAGCAACCTCAGCAATTTGCTCAAAGGCAATCATATCCTCAACAAGGAGGCGCTGCTCCACGTTCTAGTACTGATTTTGAGGAGTTAAAGCTGTTGTGCAAAAGTCAGGCTATTTCTATCAAGACCTTAGAAAATCAAATTGGACAAATAGCCAATACCTTGATCAATCGTCAACCTGGCACACTTCCCAGCGATACTGAAGTGCCACGCAAGAAGGAAGCAAAAGAGCAAGTCAAAGCTGTCACCTTAAGGTCTTGAAAAGTTGCTGATGCTGAAAAAGCAAAAGATGAAGAAGTTGAAGTTGTAGATGATGAAGGAATGCAAAAGGAGAAAGAGGGGGAATCAAGGAAGACTACTGTTGAACACACTCTGCCTGAGGGTAATACAGGGGAGAAACAGCTCTATCCTCCACCACCTTTTCCTAAGCGATTGCAAAAAAAAAAAGCTACACAAACTATTTGGTAATTTTCTGGAGGTGTTCAAAAAACTTCACATTAACATACCTTTCGCTGAGGCTCTGGAGCAAATGCCTAGTTATGCGAAATTCATGAAAGATATTCTTTCAAGGAAGGTGAAATTGGATGATCTTGATACCGTTGCTCTAACGGAAGAGTGTAGTGTCGTGCTACAACAAAAGTTACCTCTAAAGCTTAAGAATCTAGGTAGTTTCACCATTCCTTGCACCATTGGCAAGTTGTCATTTGACAAGTGCCTTTGCGATTTGGGAGCAAGCATCAATCTGATGTCGTTGTCTATCTTTAAAAAGCTGAATTTTCCTGATCCGAAGCCCACCTACATGTCTCTACAATTGGTTGTTCATTTGATTACATACCCACGAGGCATCGTGGAGGACGTGCTAGTAAAGGTGGACAAGCTCATCTTTCCTGCAGATTTTGTCATTCTGTATTTCGAGGAAGATAAGAAGATTCCCATAATCTTGGGAAGACCTTTCTTGGCTACATGTCGTACCTTGATAGATGTGCAAAAAGGTGAACTCACTATGAGGGTGCAAGATCAAGATGTGACATTCAATGTGTTCAATGCGATGAAATTCCCTCCGGAAGATGAGGAGTGCTTCAAGGTGGATTTGGTCGATTCTGCAGTTATTTCAGAACTTGATCATGTGCTAAGGTCTGATGCCTTAGAAAAAGCCTTATTGGGGGATTTTGATAGTGAAGATGACGAAGGCAATGAGCAGCTACAATATCTAAATGCTTTTCCTTGAAAACTAAAGCTAGACATGCCATTTGAATCTCTGGGAAATACTGATCTCAAGAATGCTGAGGGAAAGCTCAAACCATCTATTGAGGAAGCACCTACTTTGGAGCTTAAACCATTTCCTGAACACTTGAGGTATGCTTTTTTAGGCGATACATCTACTTTGCCTATTATTATTGCATTTGAACTTTCAGGTAGTGATGAGGATAAGCTCTTGAGGATTTTAAGAGAATTCAAATCGGCCATCGGATGGACTATAGCAGATATAAAAGGGATCAGCCCTTCATACTGCATGCATAAAATTCTGCTAGAGGAAGGTAGCAAGCCAACTGTTGAGCAACTGTGAAGGCTTAATCCTATCATTAAAGAAGTGGTAAAGAAAGAAATTCTAAAATGGCTGGATACAGGAATTATATATCCTATTTCTGACAGTTCTTGGGTGAGCCCCGTGCAATGTGTACCTAAGAAAGGAGGCTTTACTGTGGTAGCAAATGAGAAAAACGAGCTCATCCCTACTCGAACAGTCACAGGATGGAGAGTATGTATGGACTACAGAAAGTTGAATAAAGCCACGAGGAAGGATCACTTCCCTCTTTCATTTATTGATTAGATGCTTGACATGTTGGCTGGTCATGATTATTATTGTCTTCTGAATGGCTATTTGGGCTACAATCAGATTTGCATTGCACCAGAAGATCAAGAGAAGACTACTTTCACTTGTCCATTTGGCACGTTTGCTTTTCGCAGAGTTTCTTTTGGCTTATGTGGTGCACCTGCCACTTTTCAGAGGTGCATGATGGCTATATTCTCCGATATGATTGGAAATAATGTCGAAGTGTTCATGGATGACTTCTCCGTCTTCGGACATTCGTATGATGAATGCTTGAATAATCTCCGTTTGGTGCTCAAAAGGTGTGTGGAAACCAATCTGGTGCTCAATTGGGAAAAATGTCACTTCATGGTGCAACAAGGCATCATTCTTGGGCATAAGTCTCCAGTAAAGGTCTTGAGGTGGATAAATCCAAGGTGGGCGTCATTGAAAATCTTTCGCCACCTATTTCTGTGAAAGGAATCGGTAGCTTTCTTGGTCATGCGGGTTTTTATCGGCATTTCATCAAGGACTTCTCTAAGATATCTAAGCAGTTGTGCAACTTGCTCGAAAAAGATGTGCCTTTCAAATTTGATGATGAATGCTTGGCAGCATTCGAGACTCTCAAGAAGAGTTTAATCACCGTACCGGTTATCACGGCACCGGATTGGAGAGAACCTTTTAAGATGATGTGTGATGCAAGTGATTATGCAGTGAAAGTAGTTCTTGGGCAGCGAAAGACTACTATCTTTCATGTGGTCTATTATGCTAGTAAGACGCTAAATGGAGCCCAACTGAACTACACCACTACTGACAAGGAGTTCTTGGCTATAGTTTTTGGTTTCGAAAAATTTCGATCTTATCTACTTGGGACAAAGGTGACAGTGTTAACTGATCACGCTGCCATCCGCTATCTGGTCTCAAAGAAGGATTTGAAGCCTAGACTTATTCGTTGGGTTCTCTTACTACAGGAATTCGAGTTAGAGATCAAGGATCGAAAAGGTACTGAAAATCAAGTAGCTGACCATCTCTCTAGATTGGAGAATCCCGATTCTACTTCACATGATAAGCATTGATCAACGAATCTTTTCCGGATGAGCAGTTGTTCGCAATTCAAGAGGAAGAGCCATGGTTCGCAGACATTGTGAACTTTCTTGTTAACAATATAATGCCTCTTAATATGAATGCGGCTCAAAAGAAGAAGTTTCTATATGAGGTGAAGTGGTACATGTGGGATGAACCATATTTGTTTAGACAAGGAGTTGACCAGATCATCAGGAGATGTATCCCATTCTATGAGACGGGGGGATATTACGAGACTGTCATTCCACAGCTTATGGTGGACATTATGGTGGTGAAGAAACAGCAGCTCGTATTCTTCAAGCAGGTTTTTTCTGGCCTATGTTGTTTAAGGATGCATATCAGTTCGTTTTAAGGTGTGATCATTGCCAAAGAGTTGGGAATCTTACCAGAAAGGATGAGATGCCTTTAAATGTGATGCTTGAAGTTGAGGTCTTCGATGTTTGGGGAATCGATTTCATGGGACCATTTATCTCTTCCTGCAATAATCAGTACATCTTGCTAGCAGTCGATTATGTCTCGAAATGGGTAGAAGTCAAAGCTCTACCGACTAATGATGCAAAGGTAGTGTTGAGTTTTCTTCATAAGCATATATTCACAAGGTTTGGAACTCCACGAGTTATCATAAGTGACGAAGGGTCACATTTCTGCAATCATAAGTTCACTTCTATGATGCAACGCTATAATGTGAATCATCGCATTGAAGCTGCCTACATCCGCAAACTAATGGTCAAGCTGAAATGTGTAATAGAGAGATCAAGCACATTCTAGAGAAGGTCATTTGTCCGTCAAGGAAAGATTGGTCTTTGAAGCTCGATGAAGCTGTTTGGGCTAATAGAACAGCATACAAGACTCCACTTGGGATGTCCCCGCTTTAACTTGTCTATTGTAAGGGATGTCATTTACCTGCAGAGCTTGAGCATAAGGCTTATAAGGCATTAAAGAAGTTAAACCTTGATCTAGATGCGGCTGGGAAGATTCGAATGCTTCAGTTAAATGAACTTGATGAATTTCGACTTCAAGCGTACGAAAACAATAAAATGTACAAAGAAAAGGTAAAAATGTGGCATGACAGGAAGCTATCGCATAAGTCATTCGTGCCGGGGCAACAAGTTCTTCTATTTAACTCTCGTCTCCGACTTTTTCCTGGAAAGTTGAAATCAAGGTGGTCTGGACCATTTATCGTCAAAACTGTATTTCCACATGGAGCGGTGGAGATTTTTTAGAACGATTCGGCCAAGAATCCAAAGTAAATGGTCAGAGATTGAAGCACTATTATGGGGATACGGAAAACCATGAAGTCGTTAGTACCGTTTTATTGTCAACTAGATCGCATTACTCTACGTCAAGCTAATGACATAAAAGAAGCGCTTCTTGGGAGGCAACCCAAGATATGAGACCATAGCACACCTTAGAATTTAGTACTTTATCCAAAAACCCAAAAAAATCCGAAAAAAGTTGGCAGAAATTTTTTTTCCCAGAAGCCTTGCAGGCGCCCGCCTGCTAGGATCAGGCGGTCGCGCGCTAGCAGGCGACCGCCTGTGCCCCTGATTTTTGAAAAATCGTTTTTTAGCCTATAATAAAAACAAAACAATAACAAAATTTACAGAACCCATATTACCCATTACCCCACGAATTCTCCCCATACTTAGCCACAATCCCCACTCCTAATCAAATTCTAACACTAATTTTGCCCTATAAATACGTACAACCTCTACATACACATCCCACACACTTTCAACTCTACAAAATCTCTCCTACACACCAAACACAAACTCTCCAACTCTTATTCTCAGTTTTCATGGCCCCAAAGAGATCACGAACTGTGGGTAGCAGCAGCACCAACCCGACTGCTACTGATTCTTCGAGGAATACTGTTGTGAGGCCCCGATTGTTGGATGGGGCTGCTGAAGAAGAGTACACCAAGCTTCTGACTAAGCCTATTATGAGGAAGAGGGGGTTCTTGCCATCAGGGAGGGATGGTGATTTGCTACCGATGATTGCTGAGAAGGGATGGATTACATTCTGCGAGTCACCTGAGGCGGTTCCGATGAGTATCGTTCGCGAGTTCTATGTGAACGCCAAGGCCGACAAGAATGGGTTTTCTGTTGTTCGTGGGCTTACTGTTGATTATCATCCCGAGGCAATTCGTCGGGTAATTGGACAGCGACAAAGGAAACCACAAGAGGAGCATTGGAATGAAAAGACCCCTGAGGACTTTGATATAGACTTGATTATTGCTACTCTCTGTCGGCCGGGCACAGTGTGAAAGTTCTAAAGGGGAACCAACGAGTATCATAATTTCCCTGCTGTCGCGATGAACAGGTATGCCGTTCTTGGAATGCATTTATGTGTGCTAATATTCTTCCTTCTTTGCATTCACATGAGGTTACAGTGGAGAGGGCGAGGTTGTTATGAGGAATTCTGAATGATGAATATTATGTGGACCTTGGTGAGTACATCTACCAAGGGATTTTGAAGTTTTTGAGGGGAAATCACAATACTCTATCCCGTATGCCTCTATTGTCATAAAGCTTTGCAAGGCATGTGGAGTCCAGTGGCCCTCTTATGAGCAGCTGCAGATGCCGGTCGCTTCTATTGATTTATCGACGTTGAATGCAATGCAGGATTGGATGGGTGGAGAGCCTGAGTCACATGGTTTGGGATATCACCTTCCAGGAGGAGTTCCAGCAGCTGGTGCTACCATGGCTAGGCCCAGTCAGGCTCAGGGAGAGGCAGGTTCTTCGAGAGCCCAGGGAGGAGATGGTTCAGGATTGGCTGATGTCCAGTACAAGAGGCTTTCCAGGAGGATGGATGCGATGTATGAGTCGTAGAGTCGGTTTGTGTAGGAGCTCACCCAAGCACTTGAGACTGCATTTAGAGGCCTTGTAGCTAACATCCAGTGGCCCGTTTATGGTGAGGATTCTGCTTATCCACCTTCTGACACTCCACCCTCTGAGGGTAATGATGATGATTATTATTATTCTTCTGAGTAGGTATACCCTGTGTTCCTTTTTATTACCTTCATTGGGGACAGTGAGGATTTTAAATTTGGGGGTGGTAGTTAAGGAACATATTTGTGTGTGTGTCATGTAGTTGCATATTCATTAGTCATATAGTTGCATATTTTTGCCATATAGTTTTTTATATAGTTTTTTTATTATTTTTATATTATAGCTTTAATTATCATGTCATATAGCTCATGCATATACCATAATCCCTTTGTGTTGCTTTATCGATTAATATGTGATATTGATATGAGTGTAGTGATAGCGTTAGAGTTAGAGTGATGTTGAATCTTGTTAGGTTGGCATGCATGCTAGAAACACTTGTAATCTCACTAAGTCTTAGAGTATGCTTAAGGACTAGATTGTTGTCATGGTTCGATGGTTTTTGAGATTAATCTATTGCTTATGCTTAGAATGCATGATAGACTCTTAATGATAAAAGACATGAAAAGATAAAAATTGGAAAAAAAATGGAATTCATTGCTAGAGGCGTCAAATGGCTAGTAGCCGGCTCGTATTGTATACGAGTAGTCTAGGGTTGAGCAAGATGGAGCGAAACGCACTTGCTCAGAAAAATTAAAAAAAAAAGAAAGAAAAAAGAAAGAAAAAAATATGGTTTAATGTACAATTGATCACGAATGAGTTCTTTGGTATTCGAGTTATTAAGTTCTTAGGGAATTTTGTGCCTAGTGACCTAAAGCTTTTATAGTCTGGGATCCGCTAACCTAACGCTCGCTAAATGGGTACCATTGCATAAGTCTTTTGTGGACCTCACTCATTGCACGATCAAATAAGCATTTGTTTTATGTGTTGAATAAAAGCATGATTCCGTAATAAACTCCAATAATCTTGAAGTGTTATAAGTCATTTTGTGTCTAGAATATATTCTTCGTATAAGCTTGTGATTGCCTTGAGAATAATTAAGTTATGGTGATTGATCTAGTTTCGAAGCATATCTGTTAAGCATTCGCACACACCACATTTCTAGTTGTATGTTAGCTTGCGTGATTTGATTAATCTTTAGTCGCCTAATTGCATTTGTTGCATTCATGCATATTTTATTCCGAGTTTGAGTCTGTGATGCTTGAGGACAAGCATCGATTTAAGTTTGGGGGTGTGATAAGTGGCATTTTATACCACTTAAAGCATCTCATAACGGCTTGAATTGGTGTCTTGAACTCGAGTATTTTGTGTATTTGACGCGTTTTCTAGTATTTTTGCATTTTAGGGTATAACTTGCTTAGATAGGTGGTTTTCGTCAAATAAAGCTTAAGGAAGTGCTTGGAATCAGTCTAGGAGAGATGAGTGAAGAAATCAGCAAAAATAGAAGTAAAATAAAATATTTTTCAGAAGGGTAGCAGGCGCCCGCCTGGAGAGAGCAGGCGGCCGCGCGCTAGCAGGCGCCCGCGTGGAGGATGCAGACGGCTGCCTGTGGGCAAAAATTCAGATTATGGATTTTATTAATTCTATTACAATTGGGCTTCTGTTAGCGCTGGTTCTCTTAGGTTACTATATAAACCTTATGGGAAGACGTTTTCTTCATAGAAGGGAAGAGATAATCAAGAGTGAAGGAAAGAAGATTGAGAAGACCATTTTAGCATGCAACAACGAAGAAGAGGAAGCATACATTTATCTTGTGATTCTTTTAATTCGTTGTAACTGTGGATGCTAGTTTTGTTTATGCTTTGAACCTTAATACTCTTGTGACGTACTTCATTATTTATTAAGTATTTTTATTAGTTTATATCGTTGTGTTATTATCATGCTTTCATATGAAACCCATGGTGACGATGAGTTCTATTATGGGCTAATCGTGATCATGGGATCCTAGCGGATTTACTATGGATTTCTTTAGTTAATTGTTTAATACCTTGGTATGTGGTGATTGTATGATATCTAGCATAGGTTGTGTTTATTCATCTTATGTGCGTCACGAACAGGTAAGATAGCCTGTTAATCTCTTGTGAAGTGACAGGGAATCTTGAGATTTAGAACTTGCCATGCTAGCATAGGTTCATGTATTATATGCATGATTAATGGGTAACTCTAACCGTTTTACTTGCCCTTTGTAATCATCCTGAATAACTTACGCTTAAATCGTTATGTTGTCAAATTCTGTAGACATATAGGGTCTCAACATAATTGATGCCTATTCAACTTCTATCTTAATTGTGGATGGTTGGTAGAATGGTATTCGTACAACAAAAGTTAGCGTTTATCAGTTTCGTGTTTTTCGATTAATATCATCACCATTACATGGTAAGGGTAATAACAATAACTATTGGGTGAAGTAGTAATGAAGTCAGGATCTCATGTGTGTTTAATATTGTTAATTTAAGTGTTTAATTCTCATAGTTAATATTAGTTGACCAACCTTAATTATTATTGTCTTGACATTGAAGAATAATCATACATTGGTGAGTAAGTGTTAATTAGATATAATTAATCAGAGTCTCTGTGGGAACGAACTAGAAATCATTATATATTACTTGCGAACGCGTATACTTGCGTGCATTATTTAGCGCATGCTTTGTGCCTAACATTCAGCAATTGTCGCTTTGGCTTCTCAAATAGGAATACTGTTGACCCACTAATCTTGAATCACGACACCATCAACGACAGGAACTGGAAGAAGGATTTCTTTTTTGTAGACAAGAAGTCACTTGGAGAAGCAGACAGTTATTTATTGGAGCGTTGGAGTAACAGCGGTACGTTCTATCCCTGTTTTTATGTCGTTTTGCTGCTTGATTTTTTACGAATGATTAGTTTAGATCTCCTACTTTTGTCTCAATTCATCGTTGTCGTCTTTGTGTACCATATTGCACCTTCTCGTCTCCTTCTGTTAGTAAAGCCCATCGTGTCGTATAGTATATTCATTGCTTTATAACCCTCTCTCCTGTAATTTGTTTTTATGTATTCTCTTTACCTTTTCTTCAAGTAGATTGTGAGTTTGAAGTGGATGAGGAGAATATTGATGCCAAGGAAGTTGTGGCTAAGATTCGCGCCCTCCCTGTCGCTGATAGGTTATGGCCTAACTGTCTGGACCACCCCATTCGCAACGCTGGTAGAGTGAATGTTGAGGAATATGCTGCAAGGTTGAAGAAGAACCTGGATAAGACAGAGGGATGTACCTCTGGGATTCCCGGAAGCAAAGGAGCCGCTGCAAGAACTAGAAGTAAGTAGTCTACTCCTATTCATAAGCCTTTCCATGTCTGTTCACAGTATTTCTTCAGAATCTATGGAAAGTCCCAAAATCGAAAACAAGAATGAGATGAGCTCAGGGCTGAAATATGCTAGAGGTATACGTCAAATGTTCCTCTTATTGACATATCTTATCCTTTTTTGTTGCTCCTTTTTGATATTCTTAACACATCTTGAACCCTGTTTCCTAATTGTAGAGTTCAAACCCCCTGTTATCAAGCCTCTAGCAATTTGTAGTAAAGATTTATTTAAGAGATCACGTGATAACAAGCCATCTGAGACTGAGTCTTCCAAGGCCCCAGCACTGTCTAGTCCATTGCTAAGCCCCAACATGAGCCCAATGGCCAAAAAAGTTAGAGTGAATCCTTCTATTACCCCCATCATGTCGAACACTCCTTCACCACTCCTGGTTCAACGTTATACCACTCAATCCAATCCTTCTACCTTTACCCACCTACTCGATGAAATGATCCTCCCACAGTCTATGGAGATCCATCTGCCAAAGAACTTGAAGACTTCCTTGACAACAGTGCTGGTTACACCTTTCATGTAAGTCATGCATTTCCAAATTTTGTCTCTATTCTGATTATGTTTTCCACATATAATTTCGCCTTAGCATATTTCTTGTCTTGACTCAGGTTTGACAGAGTGTCATAGTGGCCCGTGAGGTATATAATCACAAAATGCAGATGAAGAAAGAACTTAAGTCTTAACACAAGAATTACAGCAAGAGGTTGAAGGTTGCAGAAGCTCTGGCTGAAGAGAGGTTGGTTGCCCTGGAAAGCTCTCAAAAGGAGTTTAATGATTTTTCCAACAAGGTGCAATCCATTGAGTAGGACATGCATTCTGAGGCTGAGAAGGTGGTTCACCAGCAGATTATGAGGACATGGGTTGACATGATGCTCGAATATCATAGAGGGGAATGGGCTTCCCGGAATGTTCTCGAGACTCTGAAGATTTACAATGAGGCGTTCCCAGATGATGCTTTCCCTCTAGATGAATTCAAGAACTAGGGTGACGGCGACAAGGAGATGAAGTCTCCTAAGGATGATGATCCTGATAACGAATGATGTTTTGTTTTCCCTTTATATCATGAACTCGTTCTATGTCATCTTATTTAAGTACTCTATCGGAAGTTGTCCCTGTTTTGCAGTGTTGCGGGGGACTTGTGATTTTTATTTTGATTTCTAGACTCTCGACATAATTTCATGTATGTCGTTTATGAATTTGATCTTTATCGTTATCTCATTGTATGTTTTTGCTCTCGGGTTTCGAGCATACTTGTCATTTATTATCGATCATGATAATTATTTTTTGTAATACATACTATTATAACGTCAATCGTTATGCAGCTAGCTGACTTCGTATTCATCAGTTAATGTCATTGTAGTTATCGTCGCGTCGTTATAATGAAATTTTTTATCGTAATATAGTACGTCATCATTCCGTTGTTTTAATTGTCATTCTTACGTAGGTGCATGCAATTGTAGGGTGGTTAAAAGGCCTTATTCCCTCTTGAAACACACTAAGTTATTATATGTATAAATTCATAGAATGTCATATAGGTACGTAAATATTGTAGTTTTCGTAATGGACGTCATAGCGCTCTTATTGTCAACTGAATTCGTCAAGTGCATACGACACTTGCAAATTAGCAAAAATTGTAACTGGGTGATCAGCCCTCTGAGAATTTTTATTTTACACAATTATAGAGTGATGTTGTAAAAAATTTATAAAATTAAAGTGCAAACGCAAATAGGGTCTATAAGCATAATCTTATATATTTTACCCAAGTAATTCATAACTCGAAAGCATAATCACATTGCATAGTAAAGTAACTCATAGTGAATTGAATCATAAAATTGATCTTTCATAGATGATTTACCAAGAGCAAATGATAACAAGTAGCACACAATATCATGCCAAACACAAACGACTAACAAAAACTAACTATGTAATAACCCCCAAAATTTTCAACTTTTTGTAACCCTTGTGAATAGTGTTTTAGCTGAATGAGAAAACTTTTCACGCCACACTATGTAGGGGTTCTGTTATGGATATTCTGGGATATTATTAGTACTCTATGTAGTATATAAGTGTATGTAAAGATCGTCAGAATCCAATTCCGAACACTTTGATTTTTCCCGGAAATCAACTAGATACGGAGAGAATTGAGTATAAGGTAACAGTATAAAAAGGATTTAAATTAAAGGATTATGATAGAGGATCATAAAAAGGAATATAATGTATTGAGAAAGGTTAAGGGAACCTAAGTAATAAGATCCCGGGTATGATCCTTCAAACGATAAACGAGAACGAAAGTTAAGCGAACCGTATAACAGATCAGTGGTCATTAGGCAAACAATTAGGAAGTAATCAAAGGGATTAGGGGGGGATGATGTCACCCAACCAATGAGAAGGGGACAAGGAGGGAAAGATGACATCACCACATGACATAGGCATGACATGGGAAGGAAGGAGGTGTGGTTGAATGAGAACCACACAAATTCAAGGGCAAGAAGGTAATTGACTAAATCAAACACAAAAAAAAATCAACCAAGCCAAGCAAAAATCATTTTCATCAAAATCAAAAAGAACCAAGGCTTTGTTCTTGAAGAAGCTCTCGGCTTTTTACTATTCAAAAGGCAAGAAATTTCAAAAATTCAAGATCCAAGCTTCCTAAATTGGTGAGTAAATTCCCTAATCATCTTCATGCTTAGTTAGGGCTATATCATGAGTTTAAGCCATCAATTCCTTCTCAATCTTCTTCATTTAATCAAAGAAGAAGACTATGAATAGTGTTTTCAAGTTTTTAACTTGATATTTTTCTTGTTTTTCTTGAAGATCCAAGCATTCTTAAGACTTCTCAAAGCTTCTTAAGGCTTCCTAGCTCCTCCCACCACTTCAAGGAAGGTATACCATCTCCAAACCCTAGATTCCTATATATTATAAGATGATTTTAATTAGTAGGGTGCTATTGTATCTTGTTGTTGTGATTTAGAGTTTGGGATTTGAAATGGTAGTGAAATGGAATGGTAAATGTTGTTGTTTTGATTAAAAGAACTTAAGTATGGTTAAAGTTAAGCTTCGGCATAAGTATGAATGTTAAAATTGAATTGGTTGGGGTTGTTATGATGTAATAAGGATGGATGTTGGTGGTATGTTGGATTTGAGGTTGAATTGGGATGGTTTTGAATGGTTTTAAATTGGGAAATCGCGTAAACATAGCCGTCGTAACGTCCGATTTTCTTTAGACTGTTTTTGTGCATAACATTAGGACCCGAGAACCCCCTGCTAGATTATGACCATTGCCATGATTAGATAGCTCATGTTACGAGCTTCGTTTTGATATGTAGTTCGTTCGATTCCGATGCACGGTTTAGGAGAAACGACCGTTTCAAGTAACGGCGTTTCGCGAACGAAACTTTTCCCCTCGCTTTACTTTGAAACATAGGTTAAAGACCAAAAAGGGTTAATTAATGTATGAAACATTTATGGTAAGTGTGTTAGGCAGTTGGTAAGACACTCGCGAAGGAATCGCCTTAAAACTCGTAAAGGTTAAATTATTAAAAATGGTGGAGCCGAGGGTACCCGAGTGACTTAAGCGAATCAGTGAGCGCAAAACAAGCGTTGGAGTCTAAGTTAGTTAAAGTATAGATTTACAAGTGACTTTGGTTTAATTCCAACTTACTTGTTGTTTATAGGTTACCAGACTCGTCCCGAGCCTTTTATCACCCCAAGTCGCTCAGGCAAGTTTTATATCCGTTATACTGTTGTTGTGATGTATACATTTGTATATGCATTATCTTGTAATAGATGCATGATGGTTATATTAGCAAATTCTTGCGATATATTGTAGCATGTGATATGGTACATATGCATGTCTGTTTCGTATTCTTGCCATATATATCTGTTGGTTCAGTTGATAATACCTATGCTAGAGAATATCGGTAATTTGCATATACCCTTAGTATAGGGACCAAAAGGTGAAAACATTTTCTAAAACCGGGAGTTGAGGATCCCGAGTAGATTTGATATATATATATTATATATTTATATATATATATGGTTATAGTTTTCAAAACTATTAATCGAATAAGGTTTATTCGATAACTTTATTTTATTAATGAATATTATCTTGAATATTCCTTCGAGGACTTATGACTCATTTATATTATTTATTGAATATTATTTAAATATTCATTTGAGGATGTATGACTCCGTTATTTTATTTAATGAATATTATTTATAATATTCATTCGAGGACTTATGACTCCGCTTATTTTATTAAATAATATTCTTTATTTTATTAAAGAATAATGTTTCGATAATCAAACTTATTTTCGATTATTCAAATAAAGATAGTACTTTTGTATAAGTATATCTTTGATTATTTAATTTTCATTCAAGTAGGAGTTTTAAAACTTCTACTTCAATTATTTTATAAAGATTATTCTTTATGGGAATATTATTTAAATAATAATATTCAGTTATTTCTTTTATATTGAGACTGATTTACTTCATTAAATCAGCATCATTTCAAACACTCTTTAAAGTGTTTTCAAGTCCTTAAAATGATTTTCAAAAGTTAGAGCGGATCCCAAAACTCATTTTTATATTTAAGATCTTCCTTTTAAAAAGGGGATTTAAATACTCGCTCAAAACCAGAGGGATTCGGCTCTGTGGTGTGTTTTATATTCGCAACAAGGTTGCTGTCTTGATAAAGAGTTTTTGATTACTTACCCAATATTCGGGAAGTAAAATTCTTGGAACAAGTTAATCCATTAACAGGCATCGCCTGGGAAATATCGGTGAGTTTTCCTTTCCAACTAGATACGACTTCTTGGTGGAGCCTGTAATAACCCCAATTTTTGAGAAATTTTTGAAACCCTTATGAATAGTGTTTTTGCTGAATGAGAAAACTTTTCATGCCACACTATGTAGGGGTTCTGATATGGATATTCTGAGATTTTATTAGTACTTTATATGGGATATAAGTGTATGTAAAGATCGTCAGAATCCAAATCCGAACACTTTGATTTTTCCCGGAAATCCAATAGATACGGAAAGAATTGAGTATAAGGTAACAGGATAAAAAGGATTTAAATTAAAGGATTATAAGAGAGGATCATAAAAGGAATATAATATATTGAGAAAGGTTAAGGGAACCTAAGTAATAAGATCCCGGGTATGATCCCTCAAACGATAAACGAAAACGAAAGTTAAGCGAACCGTATAACAGATCAGCGGTCATTAGGCAAACGATTAGGAAGTTAATCAATGGGATTAGTGGGGATGATGTCATCCAACCAATGAGAAGAGGACAAGGAGGGGAGGATGACATCATGAGGATGACATAAGCATGACATGGGAAGGAAGGAGATGTGGTGACTTTTTAACCACACAAAATCAAGGGCAACTAGGTAAATTACTAAAACAAACACAAAAATCAAACCAACCAAGCCAAGCAAATCATTTTTCATCAAAATCAAAAAGAAACCAAGGCATGGTTCATCATGCTCTCGGCTTTTTACTATTGCAAATGGGCAAGAATTCAAAAACTCAAGATCCAAGCCTCCTAAATTGGTAAGATAATTCCCTAATCATCTTCATGCTTAGTTAGGGCTATATCATGAGTTTAAGCCATCAATTCCTTCTCCATCTTCTTCATTTAATCAAAGAAGAAGACTATGAATAGTGTTTTCAAGTTTTTAACTTGAAGTTTTTCTTGTTTTCCTTGAAGATCCAAGCATTCCTAAGACTTCTCAAAGCTTCTTAAGGCTTCCTAGCTCCTCCCACCACTTCAAGGAAGGTATATCATCTCCAAACCCTAGATTCCTATGTATTATAAGATGATTTTGATTAGTGGGATGATATTGTAGCTTGTTGTTGTGATTAGAGTTTGGGATTTGAAATGGTATTGAATTGGAATGGTAAATGTTGTTGTTTTGATGAAAAGAACTTAAGTATGATTAAAGTTAAGCTTAGGCATAAGTATGAATGATTAAATTGAATTGGTTGGGGTTGTTATGATGTGATGAGGATGGATGTTGGTTGTATGTTGGATTTGAGGTTGATTTGGAATGGTTTTGAATGGTTTAAAATATTGGAAATCGCGTAAACATAGCCGTCGTAACGTCCGATTTTCTTTGGACTGTTTTTGTGCATAGAATTAGGACCCGAGAACCCCCTGCTAGATTATGACCACTGCCATGTTTAGATAGCTCATGTTACGAGCTTCGTTTTGATATGTAGTTCGTTCGATTCCGATGCACGGTTTAGGAGAAACGACTGTTTCAAGTAACGGCGTTTCGCGAACGAACCCTTACCCCTCGCCTTACTTTGAAACATAGGTTAAAGACCAAAAAGGGTTAATTAGTGTATGAAACAATTATGGTAAGAGTGTTAGGAAGTTGGTAAGACACTCGCGAAAGAATCGCCTTAAAACCCTTAATGGTTAATTTATTAAAAATGGTGGAGCCGAGGGTACTCGAGCGACTTAAGTAAATCGTTAAGCGCGAAAGCGAACGTTAGGACTCTAAATGGTTAAAGTCTAGTTTCTTAAGCGACCGGGGTTTAATTCCGACTTATGTTGTTGTTCATAGGTTATCGGACCCACTCTAAGCTTAAGCCTATCCGGGAGCGCTCATGCAAGTTTTCTACCCGTTATAACTGTTGTTGTGATGAATATATGTATATGCATTATCTTGCGATAGATGCATGTTGGTTAATTAGCAAATGTTGCGATATATTGAAGCATGCTGATATGGTATATATATGCATGCCTGTTTCGTATTCTTGCCATATATATCTGTTGGTTCAGTTGATAATACCTATGCTAGAGAATAGCAGTAATTTGCATATACCCTTAGTATAGGGACCCAAAGGTGAAAACATTTTCTAAAACCGGGAGTCGAGGATCCCGAGTAGATTTTATATATATATATATATATATATATATATATATATATATATATATATATGGTTATAGTTTTCAAAACTATTAATCGAATAAGGTTTATTCGATAACTTTATTTTATTAATGAATATTATCTTGAATATTCATTCGAGGACTTATGACTCCTTTATATTATTTATTGAATATTACTTGGGTATTCATTGGAGGATGTATGACTCCGTTTATTTTATTTAATGAATATTATTTATAATATTCATTTGAGGTATTATGACTCCGCTTATTACTGAAATATATTCTTTATTTTATTAAAGAATAAGGTGTTAATAATCAAACTTATTTTCGATTATTCAAATAAAGATAATACTTTCATATAAGTGTACCTTTGGTTATTTAATATCCATTTCAAGTATAAGTTTTAAAACTCTACTTCAATTATTTTTATAAAGATTATTCTTTACGGGAATATTATTTAAATAATAATATTCAGATATTTTCTAATATATCGGGACTGATTTATTTTCATTAAATCAGCTTTACTCCAAACATTCTTAAAAATGTTTTCGAGTCTTCAAAATGATTTTAAAAGTCAGAGCGGATCCCAAAACTCATTTTTTATATTTAAGATCTGCCTTTTTAAGGGGATTTAAATACTCGCTCAAAACCTGGGGAATCCGGCTCTGTGGTGTATTTTATATTCGCAACGAGGTTGCAGTTTTGGTAAATGAATTGATTACTTGCCCAATGTTCGGGAAGTAAGCCCATCTAATTGAGTCGGCATAAGCGACAGGCCGGGGTACGGTCCAGCACAAGGTCCTTATATGGCCAGGGTGATGACCGGTGGGGGATTCATCCATCTACTAGTAGAAAAGGTTACTTATTGGTATCTTTGCCTGATCAGCAAGATATCGGGTTTATGCCAAAATTCTTTTCCTTTCCAAAATTCATTGGATGTTTCAAACTCTGTTCATACTTTACATGACGGAGGTTTTCAGGAAATGTATGGGAGATATATATGAATATATGTATATATCGGGACTTATTGAAGTATCTCGTAACTTCACTATTTATAATGATATTCAAAGATTGAATCTATTCAAATCTTGTCTTGTAGTCTCATCTATGTGATGAACTTTTGAAACTAATTATAACTTGAACGGTGGTAGTTCAAGTAGTATTGGGAAAGATATAAGTATATTGGGGTATTTGGTAACCTCATCTTTTAAACTTATATCTAATTAATAATTGTCTTATGAATGACAAAGATTTTCAGAAAAACGTTGAGACAAGGTTAGATATATGAGATCACCTTGCAACGATATTTTTTATACAGTTATACACTGGGACTTTGTATATATTATGCATGGAAGAGGACTTCCATTATTTTGAAAAGTATATATGTATATATACTGAATATTTTGCGACTTCATCGCATTAAGATATCAAACTTGGTTCATTTCTTTTGACCAAGACTTTCATGAGTATTATGAGTAGGCTCATATACTATTAATCATTATACATATTATTTTGGTGGGCTTGCTGCTCACCCTTGCTTTCTTCTTTCATCACACAACAACAGATAGAAAAGATGAACAGAACCAAGCTCCCGATTCGCAAGCGATTAGGAGACGTTCCGCAGTTTTCTAGAAGCATTGATGCCGCCGTAGCTGAGGTAGGAGCTACCAATAGGCTAGGCTTTCAACTTTTGATGTACCAGATTTATTTATATTTATGAATTGTAATAATGGCAAAGAAATGTAAATTTATTCAGAAAACCTTTTAAGGTGTATTGGCAGATAATTGTGGAATAAAATGACTTGTGGTTATTTTTGGATGTTCATCTCTGAGACTATAATGTGTGGTGTGTGTGTTTATTGTGGGGTCACAGTACAGAGTAGTTGAGTAATTATTAAGATTGGGTGTTATTAAGGGAAATGGAACTCGTGATGACCCGGATCCCCGACCCCGGATCTGGGGGTGTTACAGAAATGGTATCAGAGCTAAGCGTTATAAACCTCAGAGATGATGGGACGTTAAGATAATAAGTTCACTAAGATAATAAGAACTCTTGCCAAGTTCATAGTCGGACTACCTAACGTAGTACTGACAGTTAAAACCCTTATGGGAACCCTTATAAATGTAGCGATAGAGGCGTAGTTCGTTATCGTATATGGTAGCGGGACTCCGAACCCTGAGGTTGAGGAGCAACAACGCGATGATGTATTATTACTTATTGGAGATCAGATTATGGATCCGATAGAGCGTCCTAACGCAGGACCGGATGATGTTGATATTGAGGATGTAACGGTTGAGGATGTTGTCCTAGAAGGGATAGTTGTTGAGGAAGATCCCAAGGAGGATCCTGACAATAATAAATAAAGGACCATTGAGGAATTGATAACCATGGTTAGGGAAACTACCAGAGGTAGGATTGGTCGGTCACTACCGGAGGTTCGTTCAAGTTGTAAAGATAGTAGCCCTTTAACGCGGCTTACTCATAAGACTGAGAAGTTCGAATAGACAGAGAAATGCGAGAACAGCTTTTAAGAACTGAAGCAAAGGTTGGTGACGGCCCCTATGTTGGCGTTGCCGGATGGAAAAAGGAGATTTTGTGATTTGTAAGTGACGCTTCGCATAAGGAATTAGGGTGCTTCTTAGCACAGCAAGATAATCGCGTCTGCGTCAAGACAATTAAGGTAATATGAAATTCGATATCCCCGCCCATGAGCTTAGGCTCGTGGCAATAGTTTTACCCTAAAGATTGGAGGCACTACTTGTATGGAGAGAAGTGCGAGAATTACCTAAGCCATAAGTGCTCTAGTACATTTTCGCGTAGAAAGAGCTCAACATATGCCAGAGGAGGCAGTTAGAGCTAATCAAGAATAATGATTGGGAGATTCTTTATCATTCGGGGAAAGCCAATGTGGTGGCTGATGCCCTTAGTAAAAAGGAGAGACTCAAGATGATAATGTCTTTGGGAGAGTTTATAAGAGATTTTGGAAATAGTAGTGAAGGTAACCGGAGCCGGTACCGAAAAGCTGTTTGAGATTGCAATACAGCCCGAATTATTGGAAAAGATCATATTGTGCCAGAAAAAGTTATGAATGAAGGCAGAGAGCCAACAATTAGATAAAAGATTAATATCGAGAAAGATGATAAGGGAATAATGAGGTATTCATATAGAATTTGGGTTCCGAAAGTTCAAGAGCGTAAGGATGAGAACTTAGACGAGAGCCATAGTTGAGGAATAAGATTTAGAGCAAACCCTGAACGTGATAGTCAGGGAGGTCGCCATGAAGATAGAAGGAACCCATGACATAATGGAGTGGAAAATGAGGATTTTAAATTAAAAGATGACCCCAATTATGGGGAGTAGGATGAAACATTTCATACTAAGGAAACAGAAAGTCGAGTAAGGAAAGGAGACCCGAGACGGTATTCCTGTACGGCAATTCATGGACCTGTCTAAAAAAAAAGAACTTAGACTATTATTCCCAACCACCACCTTGAGGAAACAATGTGGTGTGAAATTCTTTCAGGACCTCTAAGTCGCTAAGCTCTCAGAGTTCCAAGGAACAAGCTGGCCCAGTCGAGGCAAGAGCCTGGCTAAAGGAAATATAGGAATCATTTAAGATTCTAAATGATGGACGAACCACAAAAGACTGTTTTTGTCACTTACCCTCCTAAGAGAGAGGCCACCCGCTGGTGAAAGACCAAGGAAGGCACGGAGCAAGAGATTATAATAAACTGATTTAAGTTCAGACAATTATTTTCGGGAAAGTACTTCCCAAGGTTATGGAGGTAGTGTCAAAGCTTTGGAGCTAGAACAAAAGCGGATGAGTATGATGAATTATGAATCTAAGTTGTAAAAGTTATCAAGATTCGTTCTGAGGACACGAATCCAGAATGACGGGATATTTGAAATCAATGCTTATGTTGTGTTAGTTCATGAAATAATGATAAAAGAAAGGAATATAAAGGCAATAGAGTTTGAGGAATGATAAGGAAGTTGGGTATGAGGAAACCCTAAAGACTCGTAGTAATAGAAATAGAAAAGTATGTAATCGTCAGGATGAGGGTGATTCACCATGAGTTAAAACTGATGGTTGAGGGCATAAGAGATACATATAGTTTATCCCCTGTAAGTTGGGAGGATTCGAGGAAACCTTGAGATAATTCGAAGGATAAATGATGAGACGCGGATAGACTAAGGGGATAAGGAAGTAAGAAACTAGGAAAATTGGATGAAGGAAGTGACCTTCAAGAATGTGAAGTGTAAGACCGGTGGCATGATACCCAGAAAGGGAGACGCCAGGTATGAAAGATATCCCAACATTGAGGTGACTGTTGAGATAAACAACAAAAGTAAATAAGGAATTATTAAGAAGAAGTTCACGTTGAACATGACCAATATCTTCCAGAACATCCATGTTATTGTTACCAAGTTAGGCAAGAAAAGCGGATGACCATTGTTATCTTTTGGAGGCCATATGGATTGACCTCAATTTGAATAAGGATGCTATTATGAAATTAGGCATAGACTATCGAGGTGGGAATGATGAATAAGATAATCTATCAAGGATATATGACTAGATTTGTCCATGGAAGGATGCAAGTACCTTTTTAAAGGTGGGATTAAGGATATAACTTTGATAACTTGAGATGAACCATAGGGGAAATGTATGAAGGTTGGCATTTCACCCTTAATAGGGATAGTATGAGTTTTCACAGTATGAATTGGAAAATATTAAGGTAATGATGACCTTTAAGTATCAGTGGAGAAAATTTTTCAGAAACATATAGATAATGGTTCTAGTATTAGTAAAGGGTATTTTGACATGCCCTGTATCTAGGGAATACAGGAGGAACGAATCAAGGATAACCTTAGAGGTTTTACAAGGAGAAAGGTAATATTCAAAATTCTCAAGAATAGAAATGTTGATAAAGGAAATATGACGTAATTATAATGTTGCCAAGTGGGGCACGTGTTAAACCACGAGAAAGTATGGATCGAACCAGTAATGGTCAAAATTGTTCAGGGCAATTAGGACTTAAGATAAAAGATGTTTTAATTATGATTGAGAGTCAGTCTTGACAGTGATTAACCTCTAAAGACTGAGGCAATAACTTATTGAAAAATGGTGATTTTTTTTTTACTCATCAGATTTTAAGGAAAGCATTTTCACATAAGCTGTGATTGAAATAAGGTAGAAAATTTATTTGGAGGTGGTTAAAATGACATTGACTGTAAGGAAATTTTACTATCAGGAAAGGCCAAAGAGGTGGCCGACACTTTAAAGGTAAGTGGATAATTATAGGCGCGTGTGCCAAAAGAATACAGTGATGATGGTTAAAAATGTGAAGGTTGAATTATGGTTTGGAAGATTGACATTCCTTCTGATGACTGTGCAATACCCAACCGTAATAGTAGTTGGTAAAGGTTTAATTCGTGTAATCGCCATGAACGGGCTATCTATCTTAGAAGATCCTATCTTGAGATAAGCCAGGACCATGTTTCAAAAAGGACTAGATGAACCCTTGAGTTAATTCTTCTATTTAGGGCGTATGATTAAGAATGGTATTAACCTGCTATCGTTGCTTTGATTGAAACTCTTCT
Source organism: Apium graveolens (assembly GCF_009905375.1). Taxonomy (NCBI): domain Eukaryota; kingdom Viridiplantae; phylum Streptophyta; class Magnoliopsida; order Apiales; family Apiaceae; genus Apium; species Apium graveolens. Next base: position 239,701,863 of record NC_133649.1, on the reverse strand, counting down.
GCACTTTTATCTGCTTCATGTCATGTATGTATGTCAGGATCAGGAGTGTTCTTCATGAATCAGGAATGGGTGTTGAGATTGAGTACCACTAATCGGGTCGTGGTAGTGTATAAGTTATCATTGATAGACTAATTAAGTAGAGAATCTACCTAGTGAATAATTATTCTTTCTTATCAATAGAGAGTCGTATTATTATACGAGGAAGGTTGCGGTACGAGCATAGAATCCTAGTAACGGTGATATATAGAATGAGATCCCAAATTCGATTTTCGATGTCGAGGGAGTTTCAAAGGGGATTGTGTATAAGCTCGAGGAAGAGCATGGGTCCATAGAATGATGGACGGGATAGCGAAAATATTTAGGCACGTGAAATGCGATGCTATAATACTTGATGTTGATATAAATACATATATGTTTTGTTCTTCTATGACAAACCTCTATAATTCAGAGGTAGATTCCAAGCCAGATATTTTATGGCAATAAATTTTTTTATGAATATACAATTCTCTTCAGTTCGTTCTTTTCTCTTCTTTTCATTTCATGTAAGCTGAGAAGAACAACCCTTCCAGAAGGGGAGGCATTGCCGAATGACTATCTATCTGTGTGATAGAAGCCGAGTAGGATATCAGCTATTGTTTAATTGCTTGTCAAGTACTAAAGGCTGGCCACCTTCTGTACTAACTATGCGATATAACAAGTGTTCATGATCATAGTGATCTCTCAATAAATTCTTTTACTTCTATATGAAGGATTAAGCTTTCGAAAATAGAAACAGCTGAAAAAGGAGTAATAAAGTTGTGGTAGTATTCGGAATGGGAACACATTCGTGATACTAAGGTTGACGTGGTTATTAAAAGGTTATAGAACGCTAACGAGCAAAAGTATAACCAGTATAATATTAGGAACGGAAGGTAGTAGCGATTACGAACTGGAAAAGAATGGGTATTGAGAAGCAAAAGCTCTAATGCTAAAAGCTATAATGAGAGTCTGTGTAATAGACTTGAAAGAAATTGGAATGATCACTTTACACGGATTGAGTTTTCTTACGACAATAGATCATATGTCAGTATTGAGGTATCGCCTTATGAGATCCTTGAGGGAAGACAATATCGATCTCCCTTATGTTAGGATGAAGTTGTAGAGCGCAAGATGCTCGGACCAGCAGTAGTCCAAAGGACCAAGGATATGATAGATCTAATCAGAGGACGGCTGGTAGTAGCCCAAGATGGACATGATAAGTATGTTGATTTGACACGAAAGGATAAAGAGTATGAAATAGGGGACCTAGTAATGTTATAGGTATTCCTTGGAAAGGATTGATGAGGTTCGGAAAGAAAGGAAAGCTAAGTCTACAATTTGTTGGACCCTTGGATATATTAAGACGTTTGGGAAGTTAGCATATGAGCTAGCCCTACCCCCGAACAGGTAGCAAGTCATAACGTGTTTCACGTATCAATGTTAAGGAAGTGTAATTCGGATGCCAGATAAATAGGGGCATATGAGCGCATAGGCATGCGACCAGACATAACCTATAGGGAGCAACCAGAAAGGGTTATAGATCGAAAAGGAACAAGTGCTTAGGAGAAGGGTTATCAAACTAGTAAGAGTTTGATGGTAGAACCACAATGTGGGAAAATTGACTTGAGAGTTAGAAAGTGCAATATTAAGAAGGTATCCCTATTCATTTCTATCTGATTCCGGGACGGAATCCTTTTAAGGAGGGGAGACTGTAATAACCCCAATTTTTGAGAAATTTTTGAAACCCTTATGAATAGTGTTTTTGCTGAATGAGAAAACTTTTCATGCCACACTATGTAGGGGTTCTGATATGGATATTCTGAGATTTTATTAGTACTTTATATGGGATATAAGTGTATGTAAAGATCGTCAGAATCCAAATCCGAACACTTTGATTTTTCCCGGAAATCCAATAGATACGGAAAGAATTGAGTATAAGGTAACAGGATAAAAAGGATTTAAATTAAAGGATTATAAGAGAGGATCATAAAAGGAATACAATATATTGAGAAAGGTTAAGGGAACCTAAGTAATAAGATCCCGGGTATGATCCCTCAAACGATAAATGAAAACGAAAGTTAAGCGAACCGTATAACAGATCAGCGGTCATTAGGCAAACGATTAGGAAGTTAATCAAGGGGATTAGTGGGGATGATGTCATCCAACCAATGAGAAGAGGACAAGGAGGGGAGGATGACATCATGAGGATGACACAAGCATGACATGGGAAGGAAGGAGATGTGGTGACTTTTTAACCACACAAAATCAAGGGCAACTAGGTAAATTACTAAAACAAACACAAAAATCAAACCAACCAAGCCAAGCAAATCATTTTTCATCAAAATCAAAAAGAAACCAAGGCATGGTTCATCATGCTCTCGGCTTTTTACTATTGCAAATGGGCAAGAATTCAAAAACTCAAGATCCAAGCCTCCTAAATTGGTAAGATAATTCCCTAATCATCTTCATGCTTAGTTAGGGCTATATCATGAGTTTAAGCCATCAATTCCTTCTCCATCTTCTTCATTTAATCAAAGAAGAAGACTATGAATAGTGTTTTCAAGTTTTTAACTTGAAGTTTTTCTTGTTTTCCTTGAAGATCCAAGTATTCCTAAGACTTCTCAAAGCTTCTTAAGGCTTCCTAGCTCCTCCCACCACTTCAAGGAAGGTATATGTAACACCCCCAAATTCGGGGTCGGGGATCCGGGTTGTCACGAGTTCCATTTCCCTTAATAACACCCAATCTTAATAATTACTCAACTACTCTGTACTGTGACCCCACAATAAACACACACACCACAACCCGTTATAGTCTCAGAGATGAACATCAAAAAAAATAACCACAAGTCATTATATTCCACAATTATCTGCCAATACACCTTAAAAGGTTTTCTGAATAAATTTACATTTCTTTGCCATTATTACAATTCATAAATATACATAAATCTGGTACATCAGAAGTTGAAAGCCTAGCCTATTGGTAGTTCCTACCTCAGCTATGGCGGCATCAGTGCTTATAGAAAACTGCGGAACGTCTCTTAACCTCTTGCGAATCGGGAGCTTGGTCCGGTTCATCTTATCTATCTGATATTGTGTGATGAAAGAAGAAAGCAAGGGTGAGCAGCAAGCCCACCAAAATAATATGTATAATGATTAATAGTATATGAGCCTTCTCATAGTACTCATGAAAGTCTTGGTCAAAAGAAATGAACCAAGTTTGATATCTTAATGCGATGAAGTCGCAAAATATTCAGTATATATACATATATACTTTTCAAAATCTTGGAAGTCCTCTTCCATGTATAATATACACAAAGTTCCAGTTATAACTGTATAAAAAAAATATCGTTGCAAGGTGATCTCATATATCTAACCTTGTCTCAACGTTTTTCTGAAAGTCTTTGATATGCATAAGATAATCATTTACTAGATATAAGTTTAAAAGATGAAGTTACAAGATACTCCAATATACTTATATCTTTTTCGAATACTACTTGAACTACCACCGTTCAAGTTATAATTAGTTTCAAAAGTTCATCACACTGATGAGACTACAAGATAAGACTTGAATAGATTCAATCTTTGAAATATTTTGAAGGAAATGAAGTTATGATATACTTCATTAAGTCCCGATATATATATACACCTATATATATACATACGTTTCCTGAAAACCTCTGTCATGTAAAGTATGAACAGAATTGCAATATCCAATAAATTTGGAAAGGAAAGAATTTTGGCATAAACCTGATATCTTGCTGATCAGGCAAAGATACCAATAAGTAACCTTTTCTACTAGTAGATGGACGAATTCCCCACTGGTCATCACCCTGGTCGCAATAGGACCTTATGCTGGACTGCCACTCAGCCACTTATGCATTTGGTGGACTCCCACTGAGCCACTTACACTATCATGGACGCCCACTGAGCCCATGTTGCTTATGCCAACTCGATAGATGGACTTACTTCCCGAACGTTGGGTAAGTAATCAATTCATTTACCAAAACTGCAACCTTGTTGCGAATATAAAATACACCATAGAGCCGGATCCCTCAGGTTTTGAGCGAGTATTTAAATCCCCTTTTTAAAAGGAAGATCTTAAATATAAAAATGAGTTTTGGGATCCGCTCTAACTTTTAAAAATCATTTTGAAGACTCGAAAACACTTTAAAGAGTGTTTGGAGTAATACTGATTTATTGAAATAAATCAGTCCCGATATATTAGAAAATATCTGAATATTATTATTTAAATAATATTCCCGTAAAGAATAATTGAGGTAGAAGTTGGAAAACTTACTTGAAATGAATAGTAAATAATCAAAGATATACTTATACGAAAGTAATATCTTTATTTGAATATCAAAAGTAAGTTTGATTATCAAACATTATTATTTAATAAAATAAAGAATATTAATAAATAGAAAGCGGAGTCATAATACCTCGAATGAATATTATAAACAATATTCATTAAATAAAATAAAGGAGTCATACATCCTCAAATGAATATCCAATTAATAATCATTAATAATCATTAATAATATAAACTGAGTCATAAGCCCTCGAATGAATATTCGAAATAATATTCAATAATAAAATAAAGGAGTCATAAGTCCTCGGATGAATATTCGAAATAATATTCAATAATAAAATAAAGGAGTCAGAAGTCCTCGGATGAATATTCGAAATAATATTCAATAATAAAATAAAGGAGTCAGAAGTCCTCGGATGAATATTCGAAATAATATTCAATAATAAAATAAAGTTAAAGTTATCGAATAAACCTTATTCGATTAATAGTTTTGAAAACTATAACCATATATATATATAAATATATATATATTATACTCGGGAACATCGACTCCCGGTTTAGAAATATGTTCACATTTTATCCCCTATACTAAGGGTAAACTCAAATACCGCTTATCTCTAGCATAGGTATTATGCAACTATAAGCATTTGAACCAACAGATATATAATCCAAGAATATGAAACAGGCATGCATATATACCATATCACATGCTACAATATATCGCAAGAATTTGCTAATAACAAATATGCATTTATCGCAAGATCATGCATATACACATATTCATCACAACAACAGTATAACGGGTAGAAAACTTGCCTGAGTGCTCCCGGATAGACTTAAGCTTAGAGTGGGTCTGATAACCTATGAACAACAACATAAGTCGGAATTAAACCCCGGTCGCTTAAGAAACTAGACTTTAACCATTTAGAGTCCTAACGTCCGCTTTCGCGCTTAACGATTCACTTAAGTCGCTCGAGTACTCTCGGCTCCACCATTTTTAATAAATTAACCATTAAGGGTTTTAAGGCGATTCTTTCGCGAGTGTCTTACCAACTGCCTAACACACTTAACATAATTGTTTCATACTCCAATTAGTCATTTAAGGGCCTTAACCAAGGTTTCAAAATAAGGCGAGGGGTAATGGTTCGGTCGCGAAACGCCGTTACTTAAAACGGTCGTTTCTCCTAAACCGTACATCGGAATCAAACGAACCACATATCAAAACGAAGCTCGTAACACGAGCTATCTAGACATGGCAATGGTCATAATCTAGCAGGGGGTTCTCGGGTCCTAATGTTATGAACAAAAACAGTCTAAAGAAAACCGGACGTTACGACGGCTATGTTTACGTGATTTCCCAAATTTAAACCATTCAAAACCAACCACAATTCAACCCCAAATCAATCATACAACCAACATCCCTCCAAACCACATCATAACAGCCCCAACAAATCCACATTAACCATTTATACTTATTCCCCACATGAACTAAAAGCTTTACTTATGTTCTTTAACCAATTATCAAGATTTACAACTCCAACAATACAACAAAACCAACTAATCTCTACAAACTCAACCAAACTTCAACCAATCAAGCATCATGCTTCACATATGCTATATCAAACACATTCAATCCTAATTACTCAAAACTAAAGCTAGGGTTTGTAGTTTATACCTTCCTTGGAGAGTGGAAAATCAAGAGAATGGCTTGGAATCACCCTTAAAGTCCTTATCCAAGCTTAATCTAAACAAAACTTCAAGAACACAAATTTTAGTTCTTGAAAAACACTATTCACCATCTTCTTTCATGATTTATAGAAAAAGATTGGCTTGGAATTAGAAGCTTAAACTTATAGGAAGTATGTAACTATCCATGGGGAAGCTTAGATAATTACCTTGTTAAATAGTAAGTGGTGGAGTTTGGATCTTCAATTTTTAAGAAATGGGCCGAGAGCATGAAGAAGAAAATGGGGGGTTTGTGTTTTGTTTGGTGAAAAAATGAAATGTTTGCTTGGTTGGTTGATTTTTGTGTTGTTTTTGGTTAATGACTTAATTAACCTTGATTTTGTGTGGTTATAATTCAACCACACTTCCTTCCCTTCTATGTCATGCTTGTGTCATCCTCATGATGTCATCCTCCCCTCCTTGTCCTCTTCTCATTGGTTGGGTGACATCATCCTCTCTAATCCCTTTGATTAACTTCCTAATTGTTTGCCTAATGACCGCTGATCTGTTATACGGTTCGCTTAACTTTCGTTTTCGTTTATCGTTTGAGGGATCATACCCGGGATTTTATTACTTAGGTTCCCTTAACCTTTCTCAATACATTATATTCCTTTTTATGATCCTCTATTATAATCCTTTAATTTAAATCCTTTTATCCTGTTACCTTATACTCAATTCTTCCCGTATCTATTGGATTTCCGGAAAAAAATCAAGGTGTTCGGATTTGGATTCTGACGATCTTTACATACACTTATATCCCATATAAAGTACTAATAAAATCTCAGAATATCCATATCAGAACCCCTACCTAGTGTGGCATGAAAAGTTTTCTCATTCAGCAAAAACACTATTCATAAGGGTTTCAAAATTTCCCAAAAATTGGGGTTATTACAGTCTCCCCTCCTTAAAAGGATTCCGTCCCGGAATCAAATTGAAAATAAATAGGGATACTCTCTTAGCATTGCACTTTCTAACTCTCGAGTAAATTTTTCCATATTGTGGTCCTACCACCAAACTCCGCCTAGTTTGATAACCCTTCTCCTAAGTGCTTGTTCCTTTTCACTCTATAACCCTTCCTGGTTGCTCCATATAGGTTACGTCGGGTTGCATGTCTATGCGCTCATATGCCCCTATTTATCTGGCATCCGAATTACACTTTCTTAACATTGATACGTGGAACACGTTATGAACTTGCTACATATTCGGGGGTAGGGCTAGCTCATATGCTATCTTCCCAATACGTCTTAATATATCCAAGGGTCCAACAATTCGTGGACTTAGCTTCCATTTCTTTCGGAACCTCATCCTTCCTTTCCAAGGGAATACCTATAACAACACTAGGTCCCCTACTTCCTATTCCTTGTCCTTTCGTGTCAAATCAACATACTTCGTGTTCCCATCTTGGGCTACTACCAGCCTGAAAGGCATATGTCATAGCCTACTCGTTTATTCGAGTATTTAACTCAACTCAAATAAGAATGTAATAAGTAAATAGTGGATCTATCATCAGAGAGATCTCACAAAGTAACATCTGTCAAAGAATAAAGAAACATTGTTCATCTGCAGACTTGAAGATTCACTGGAAGAAGTTCAAGAATTTGATCATGCCTCAGTGATATAAATCAGGATTGTGGATTTAATCAAGTGATAGAGATCTCGTCAGGGTATCAATTAATTACAAGGATTTAGTCTGAAGAAAATCAAGAGTATCAAGGTCAAGACTTGAAGAAACGTCATGGAAGTTAGTCACTCATGAACCAGACAGTACATCGAGTGTCAACATTGAAGTGGTGGAATTGATTCATACTTGACAGTAATTTTCAGAAGATTTTCAGAAGAATGGTTGCTGCTCAAAATTAATAGTAATTCTCTATTAATTAATTAAGTCATATAATTTAATTAAGAAAATAAATTATATCTGCAAAGATTAATTTATTGATTAATTGAATTAATTGATTAATTAATTCAGAATTAATATTAAGGATTTTCAGAATTATTATTAGATTAAAATCTATTAATAATTCAGTAAGACAATTTGATTTGAACTACTATGACAATCGGTATGACAATTGATAGTCATACCGAAAGTCTTGCTAGTTCATTCTGATTGTCTTGCTAGCTATTGGGATTGTCTTGCTAGTTCAAAAGGATAGTCTCACCGAAAGTCCTACCAGTTCAAATGGATTGTCATACCAGTTCATTTGATTGTCTTGCCGAAAGTCTTGCTGAGAAAACTGGATGGTTTTGTTTACTTAAACAACAAAACACAGCAGAAGGCAATCATGCAATATTTCAACAAAAAAAAACACAAGTCAAGAACTCAGCAGAAAACAAAGGCTCAACATTTTATTTTTCATCTGCTTTATTCAAGATCAAAATTCTAGATTGAAAAGTTAAATCCAATCCACTAGAATTATTTATCTTGTTCTTGTGTATCAATCTAGCGGATTAAAATCCCTAGAACTTAATCTCAAATCGCATTTAGCATTTGATCTTTTAATTGCAAAAATAGAAAAAGTTCATGTCGAATTTATTCTAGATTTGTAATAATTGATTTGAGATTAATCCCTTGTAACTGATACCGTAGTTGTAACACCTTTCAAGTTTAATAAAAGTTTTATTTAACTTGAATTTTGTTTCACATTTTTTATTCCGCATTTTATTCGATTAAACGGTATTGTTTGCATTCAACCCCCCTTCTACAAAGAAATTGGGACCTAACAATTGGTATCAGAGCCTTCTGATTAACGTACAAATCTAGATCCTAGACTTTTGTGTTTCTTTCACTTCTTGAATTTTTTATTCACTCAAAAAATTCATAATGACTACACAAAAAGTTGGAACCGTTAAAATTCCACTTTTCGATAAAGAAAATTATGTTATGTGGAAGAAGAAGATGCTACTGTTTTTACAGGTTGCTAATTCCAAAAATTTGCAAGTGTTGAAGAAGGGTCCAAAAATTCCTATGGTTATGGAACCAGAGGTAATAGAAAATGATGTGGTGATCACCAAAGCGAGAACTTATGTGAAGGATCCTGAGGACTTCTCTCCTGCTGAAATAGAAGAAGCTTCCCTGGATGCTAGCCTTCAATTAATCTTAGTAGATTCCCTTAATCCCCTGATGAATAGACATGTGATGAATTGTAAAGATTCCAAACATATCTGGGAAACTATTGAGATTATTAATGAAGGCACAGAGGAAGTTAGGGAGAACAAACTAGAAATCCTAACCTCTGAGTATGAATACTTTAAATCCAATCCAGGAGAAGGAATCACTGAAGTGTTTGAGAGGTACAATGCATTGATCAACAACCTGAACATTAATGGTAAATACTATTCCATCAGGGAGGTCAACAAAAAGTTCCTTTTAACACTGCCAACTCATCTCGAACATAGAATCACTGCCATAAGAGAAGCAAGAGATCTGAGTGAGATTTCTTTGGAAAGGATCTATGGTGTGTTAAAGACTTATGAGTTGGAGCAGATTCAGCAGAAGGAAGTTTACGGGAAAGGAAGAGTGGTCAGCACGTCTACTGCTCTAGTAGCTGATGAACAACAACAACAACCACAATATCAACAACAATCTCAACAGTCAGAAAGAATGGTACAGTCTTCCAAGGTTGAAGATAATGTGATAGTAGCAGAATTTGATTCTCCTACTACAAACCAATCAGGAGATGATTATTATTCCTTGGAAGAACTGGAGCAATTGGAGGATGAGTCAATGGCCCTGATTGTCAAGAGATTCTCAAATGTCAGATTCAAAAGGAATCCCAAGTTCAAGTACAAGTCCAACTACAACAGATTCCAGAAAGGTGGATCTTCATCCTCTAACACCAGCAGTGGTGGGTATAAAACAGGGATGGCTGATCGAAGCACCATTCGATGCTTCAACTATAATGAGTTGGGACACTTTGCCACAGAATGCAGGAAGCCAAAACAAGCTAGGAAGAACTCTTACGATTCTAATCAGAAGAGTAAATCTGAAAGGGCTTACCTGGCAAAGGGAAGAAGCTGGGATGATACTGACAGTGAAGATGAAGAAGTTGGGAATCTTGCTCTCATGGCTAGTGATGCAAGCACCTCATCGTCAAGAAAAGAGGTAAAATTTACTGATGCTGAATTAGTTTATCATCTAGGAGGTTCCTTAGATTGTGCTCGTCGTGATAATGAATTGTTAAATCAACAAATCAAAGACCTTGAGAAAGAGGTCAATGAATTAAGACTTGTACACATTAATCAAGATAAATTAAAAGATCAAGTGTCTTTTCTAGAGAATAGAGTTGACTGTTATAGAAAACTTGAAACTATTCTTAAAGACAAGATCACTGGTCTTGAGGCTAAGGTTAAAGCTTACTTTAATTCTTGTTCGAAGTCCAAAGAGTTTTACAATAAGCAAGCTGTTAATCAAACACATGGAATAGGTTATGATTACAATGCTGCTATTGGAAAATTAGGCATAAACTCCCCTCCTCATGTATGTGCTAAAGGCAGGGAAGTACCACATGTGCTTAAGGGTGTTGATGAACCCCTCTATAAAGAATCAATTGCTGAACCATTTGATGAGACCTCTTTTATTATTCAAGAAGAAATCAGTGCTGAAGATAATGCTAATGGGAAAGCTGTCTCCAAGTCAAGTGTGTCAAAAGTTCCAGTCAAGGTTGTGAAAGCAACTGAGACTAACTCAGACACACATGAGTTGGATAACACAAATGCCATGTCTACCATGCATAAGTTGCCTATTGTTAATCCTTCTCATAAAGCATGTGGTGTTCCTGATTGTATGTCTTGTGCTTTTAATCTGTTGTTTGCTTATTTTAATGGTAAGCATGTTTCTAATGATAAGACTACTCCTCGTCAGCATGTGAATAATAGAAAGCATGATAGGTCTAAGACTGCTAGTCCTCCTAAAGCTAGAAAGGAGACATTTGTGCCTAAGCCTAAACAGAAATTTGTCAAGGTTGTTCACAAGGTCAAATGTTCAGTCATTGAGAACATTGAGAATATTGAAATTAAGAATGTTGTTTTGCCTGATAAAGGCCAATTTTACAAGTATGCCGGACCCAGCCAAGCTTGGGTTCCGAAGAAGGTCTAATCCATTTGTATTGCAGGGCATTAAATAGGTACAACCGGTAGTGTGGATTCTTGACAGCGGATCGTCAAGACATATGACCGGAGATAGAGCCCTGCTATCAAATGTGGTTGAGAAAGCTGGCCCAGTGGTTACCTTTGGAGATAACAGCAAAGGTTTAACGGAGGGATATGGCTGTTTGCTAGCTGGAAATGTTATCATTGAAAATGTATATGTTGTGCAAGGACTTGAACACAATCTGCTTAGCATTAGTCAGTTCTGTGACAACGGCTACAATGTTTTATTCGACAAGCTGAAGTGTCAGATTCTGCACAAGAAAGGTGAAAAACCCTCCTTAATGGGAATCCGGAAAGGAAATCTGTTCGTAGCTGACATGAACTCTGGAAGCAATCTTGAAGTCAATTGTTTCTATGCAAAGGCATCGTCAGATGAGAGTTGGCTATAGCACAAGAGACTTTCTCATCTCAATTTCAAAACAATGAATTCTCTTGTCAAAAGAGAATTGGTAAGAGGTCTGCCTCAGCTGGAATTCTCTCCAAAGGACTATGTGAGGCTTGCCAGAAAGGAAAGTCAAAGAAAGCAAGTCACAAAGGCACTGACACATCTTCCATAACTGGTGTTCTGCAATTATTGCACATGGATTTATTTGGTCCAGTTAATATCCTTTCTATGTCAAAGAAGTGTTACTGTCTTGTGATAGTTGATGACTATTCCAAGTATACGTGGGTTTTATTTCTTCACTCTAAGGATGAAACACCACAAGTTGTGATTGATCATATCAAGATGATTGAGTTAGATTCTAACGTCCCTGTTAGAGCAATAAGGTCAGATAATGGGACAGAATTCAAGAATGCACTTCTCAATGGATTCTGTACAGACAAAGGGATTACCAGACAATTTTCAGCTCCTAGAACCCCTCAGCAAAATGGAGTGGTAGAAAGGAAGAATCGTACATTGATTGAAGCTGCAAGAACGATGTTAAGTGAATCAGGTCTTCCAATGTACTTTTGGGCTGAAGCTGTCAATACTGCATGTTATACTCAGAATCGAACTCTAATCAACAAAGACTTCATTAAAACTCCTTATGAGATTTTGAATGAAAAGAAACCTTCTATCAAATACTTTCATGTATTTGGTGCCAGATGTTTCGTGCTCAAAGATGGAGATGATCGTCGTGGTAAGTTCGAGGCAAAGGCATATGAGGGTATTTTTATTGGATATGGAAGAAGATCATATAGAGTGTATATCATTGATCAACACAAAGTAACTGAAAGTGTCAATGTTACATTTGATGACACTAAACTCCCTAGTACCCAAACTGAAGATCCTTCTGAGAAACTGAAGTTTGATGATACGTCAGATTCAGAATCAGAACATGGTCAAGTACCTGAGGTTGTTGCTGGTGAAGAACCTGTTAATCCTGATGATACTCAAGGTAATAGTGATGGAAACTTTGGCAACAATGGAGATACCACTGCTACTGACGGAGAATCTTCAAGTCAACATGGCAACAACTCAGGGGGAGATGCTGAAGGATCATCTAGTAGGACACAACATCACAATGAATTTCAAGGCGAATCATCAAGATCAAATCTTCCAAGACAGACTGTCTGGAATAAAGCTCACCCTTTTGAGTTGATTATTGGTGATCCAGATGTTGGAGTCAGAACTAGACGTGCTACTCAAAATGAGTGTCTGTTCTCAGGATTTCTTTCTGAGATGGAACCTAAGAAAATTGAAGAAGCACTGACTGATCCAGATTGGGTGATTGATATGCAAGATGAACTCAATCAGTTTGAAAGTCAACAAGTCTGGAAACTGGTACCTAGGCCTGTACACAAGAAAGTTGTTGGTACTAGGTGGGTATTCAGGAATAAACTAGATGAAGATGGTGTGGTTACAAGAAACAAGGCAAGACTGGTAGCTAAAGGGTATTCTCAAGCTGAAGGCATTGATTATGATGAAACCTATGCTCCAGTGGCTAGACCTTGAGGCCATCAGGATATTTCTGGCATTCGCAGCATTTTCAAACTTTAAAGTTTATCAAATGGATGTCAAGAGCGCCTTTCTGAATGGAAAGCTGGATGAAGAGGTATATGTAGAAGCAACCTCCTGGTTTTGAAGATCCAGATCATTTGGATTTTGTCTTCTTTCTTTTCAAGGCTATCTATGGGCTAAAACAGTCTCCAAGAAAATGGTATGACACTCTCTCTGAATTTCTTATTGAAAATAGCTTTATTAGAGGTGTCATAGACAAAACTCTCTTTTCTAAAACACATAAGAAGGATACTATATTAGTCCAAGTCTATGTGGATGATATAATATTTGGGTCTACTAATGATAATCTCTGTAAGAGATTTGCTAAGTTAATGCACAGCAAGTTTGAAATGAGCATGATGGGAGAGCTGAAGTTCTTTCTTGGATTACAAGTAAATCAAAGGTTAGATGGAACATTTATTTGTCAATCCAAGTATCTCAAGGAACTCCTCAAAAAGTACAATCTAGAGGATTCTGCATCAGCAAGGACTCCATCAACTACAGCTGTCAAGCTTGGACCATGTGAAAACTCCATTAAGGTAGATGTCACAAGCTACAGAGGTATGATTGGCTCGTTACTCTATCTTACTGTAAGTAGACCAGATATTATGTATGCTACATGTTTATGTGCAAGGTTCCAAGTGGATCCTAGAGATATTCATCTCGTTGCTGTTAAACGAATCTTAAGATATCTTAAGGGAACACCAAATCTAGGTATTTGGTACCCTAAAGAATCTGGTTTTAACCTTGTTGGATATACATATTCAGATTACGCAGGAAGTGTTGTTGATAGGAAAAGCACCTCAGGAAGTTGTCAATTCCTAGGAAGCAGGCTAGTCTCATGGTACAGCAAGAAACAGCAAACAGTTTCCAACTCAAC